>NC_091119.1:172306542-172606542 GCF_040183065.1 Periplaneta americana | reverse complement strand
GGGAATAATCTCATACAAATAAGCGGACGACATAGTAGTAGGTTCTAAAGACCTTACAAAGTTACAAGAAACAATAAACATCATGGTAAAATGATGCAATAAAAACACATTTGATATAAATGTGGACAAGACAGAAATGATGATATTCAGAAACTGCGGAAGAGCACCAGAAACAGTAGAAATTGTCATGAAAAACAGAAAATTAAAAATTGTACCACACTACAAATATCTAAACTTAAAAATACAAACCAGCACAGATATTGATATAAAATATTTTCACCATTTTACATACTTTGGTACATATTCAGCTTATTTTTTTTTACAGAAATATGTACATATTTCATACCTTGATATTACATAAAAATCCGGTCCCTAGTGGATCACATTCTACTGTAACTGCCTAAAGATGTAAGTAAAGCGTTTTTTAAATCAGTCTCGTTACTTTATTTTCCGACCTCGTAGTGCTCCACTGCCTGTTAATTCAGTGTTGCTTGTGAAGTGCATATACACATACAGTAACATCGTTAGATTTATATCCTAATGGCAGCCTTTGTGCTCGATATATCTATTTTTAAAAACACGAATATCTGTTATGCCAAGCGGTGTTGTCACATTTTCGTTGTAAAGATTATCTTTCGTTACAATTGCAGTAGAACTTGGTTATAGCGACCTCGTTTTGTGCGACACCTCGCCTATAACGTCAGATATTCTCTGGTCCCAACTAATTCCCCTTAAGACTTATGCTTTCCTACCTTGCTTAATACGATAAACGCATATGCCTCTACCTCGCATATGTCATTTTCAACCTCAGTTTGGAATAAGATTTTCTAAGAACCAAAGTATTTTAAGAAATATTTTGTTGAAATCTGACCCTGACAAATTCTTTACAGTCTCCTTCTGTCATAGATCTCTGGAATGCAGGCTGACTCCTCACCCCATTGTAATCTGCCCAAATTCATGCAGTATTAGATCAGTTTCGACAGGAACTTTTCACTAAGTGCACGCATTTTAACGCAGTATAGCCACTAAAAGAAGTGAGTGACGCTTTAGAAGTCATTAGAATTATGAACATGTTCTATGAAGCTAGGGAAGGGAGCAGTGAAATTGCAACTGAAATTATGAACATAGAACGTAATTTAGCACTAGAAAGTGTGTATTGGGCAAGTAGTAGACAAGAGATTAATGTGACTGATTACTTCACTTCTAAGTAATGTAGTTTGGTGAGTACTGAACAAACTGTTTTAATACAGAATACTGTATTTATAATTCTAGGCCTACGTGTATTTTATTTTATGTTCATTGTAGGCTTAAAAGTCAATACATAAATCTTAAGTCTAATTAAGTTTGTTATTTTTCATTTTCCACCTCACTAGATTGATAATGTGAATCTCGGTTACTACGACACTCATTTATAGCAACATAATGTTTAAGGTCCCTTGGATGTCGTTATAACCAAGTTCTACTATATTTCATATCGACATAAATTGCATTGATTTCCACCACTATCATCTTCTCTCTTCCTCTCACGTAAGTATAGAAAGAAAAACGCGACAGAGAAAGAAGGTGAACCCTTTACTTTGCTATATGTGGGAAAGAAGTCACTTTTGGTTCGCGACCTTCATGAAAGTGAGGGCAGTAAGACCACATTCTCAATTTTGATTATGACAACGGTGACAATGACGAATTTCTCAGAAATCACACCTCTCTACAGCTTGGCTGTGTGTCTGATTCCACCTCCGCTCTCTAGGGTAATGACACTACCTGATGCAAATACAACAGCTTCAGACAAAGGACACAACAACGGCGCTGCATAAATTACCAAGTGATTGACATTTGCCGGCATCTGCGAGTGTAGGAGTGGGGCTTTGCCATCAACAAACCCTATTGCTATGCAGCTGAGTCAAGTGGTCACGTGATCCATCATTCCGCTGATTGGTTCAGAGAAATCGAGCGTTTCCTTCAACACCGGTGTTGGTAAACGTCAATCACTTAGTAATTTCACTACGAATGTAGACCCTCAAGATCTGCTTCACTGGACAACTAGACATGTAGTGAGGTGAATTACAAACATCTACCAACGACGAATATCAGTGACGGAAAATAATAAAAACACACGACGACGATATTACGCTGGTTGTTTTCACTGCCTAACATATCTCATCAAGTCTTCATTTAACAGTTAGCTATTGGAAAACTACATTTAATGATCATCAAGTCTTCATTTTAACAGTCAGCTAATTGAAACTATATTTTAATGATATAAAAATATTTTCTCTACTCCATTTCCTGTTTCACATGAAAGAATTTGTACTAATCAGTTTGAAAATAATCTTATTCAAGCGTTTGTAATGCTCTACTTCGATCTTCTTTATTATTTAACGTAAATATTCTTTATGCGCATCCTCTTTCGCTGTAGAAATACCTCGCCTCTGTAATTCTTAATCAAATGACGTCAGGGACTGCCGGACATTATTACAGTTCAAAATTGCACTGGAATTTTTTTTCCTAAGCCACGGCTTTTAAGTACTGCTATATGTCTTCATTCCTGTTTCTTCTCTAGATTTAAAATTGCAAGTTTGTTTATGTCTGTCAGTATCTTAGTCTTCTTGATTAAGTAGGTTGTAATTATTATACTTAATCTTAAGTTTAATTTCAAGTATGTGTGCCTGTAGCCTGTATAGAGGGTGTACGAAAAATGCCGTTCAAGAACAGCCTACATTATATTGATTAATTTAAGTACAGGAAACAACATTCCATGATTCATATTTTCACAATTGCCGAATATGGATAAATACCAGTGCATTCGAAAAGTAATGATAACATAGTCACTGGTTCACATTAAATTTATTTAGGTTACTTTTGACATTACATACTTCAAATGTCTGTGGTGTTTGGTTAGGACATTGTAACTCCAAAAAAATCTATTTTGAAATACAAGCATATTTATTTTCACTTTTCCTTTAAAAACCAGAATTCTAGTTTACATACAAATGTGAACGAAAATAACATACATTAGGGTACTGTTTAATTATATGCACAAGCTCATGCTTTTCTATAGCTTTTAAGAGCCCACTGGTAAGTGTATGAAGCAGGAAATGGCCATTTTGGAGTATCATGTTCTGAAAAAAAAAATACCACAAATGTAGTCCCTTACTATGTCAACAATACGTTGCCAAATCCTTGGGAGATGGCAGACTCCATCTGCAGCAGCATTTCTGGATCTCTCTCTCTCTCTCACTGACTATCTAAAGCTGTTCGGTTGTCAGTTCTTGATTGAAAGTGAATGCCTCGCTTCCACTCATCTTGCAATAGTTCATTGTGATAACATTTCTCTCCCATAAGCTTCTTCAATACCCTAAAGCACCGAGTTACATGTTTTTTCTCTTGCAATTTGGATTTTTTAAAGCACCTTTGTTCCTACCTTTAGGGCTGTATTGCTTACTACAAATCAGAAACTGTCACTGTATTTACAAAATATGGCAACTTCGAGACTTTCAATATTGCAAATTTATTAAACAATCGCTGCTCTATTATGTAATACAAGATTTCAATGCCACCGCTAGGAGGACTCATTTACAGTAATGTTGCCATTATTTATCGAATGCCCTCTTATCTGTGCATTTCGAACTGGCGGATCAAGATCACGTACAGTATGATTTATAGTCCTGACAGTAGCCGGCGATGTGCGCCTAGGTCAGGCGATATCATTTAGTTACACCAAGGGGTGTATGGGTTATTCACTCGCTTGCCTTCGGAGCGATCGGAAATCATGTGTGCGGTAGAGCAGTATGTTTCCAGTACAATTAAGCTGTAGTGCATTCCTTTACCGACCGCTCGCCCTTATCTCTACTCCAGAACTCTTCCCACTTCTCCTATTGCTTCCCCTCTTTCGCGTCGCTGAGCTGCCAGGACTAAATAATCGGTCTGTACAAAAGTACAAACCACACACGATTAACTGAATTGAAAACTGTAAAATGAAGCATTGGTAATTACGCCTGTCCCAGCTGACTTTAGTTGAGAATGATCCTCGATTGAGATATGCACACGTGGCAAATGCAGCCCATTGCTTGACCTTGAGCCGCCACTTTGAAATGCACGGGTAATAGTAGATAACGGACAATCCATGTGGACAGGCTAAATCTCATTCTTTGCACATTCCAGAGCCGCGATTGCTAACTTACACGGCAGTTACACAGGGTGATTCATTATTACGTGTTAATACTTTGTGTGTGTAATGCAGAGGTGAAACTAAGACTAAAACGTTCTATACAACTTTTTCTTAAAACCTCTAATTCCAGAGTTAACGCCATTTTTCGTGGAACTTGCGCTCCCAAACAAAGAAAGGATAACACGCCAAATGTAAACTACGGTAATTATTACTTTTGTACAGTGCATTTGGACTTCAATATAAAAATAACCAAAGTCACTAAATACATATCCTCGGCAGTCTACTTATGCACGTTTTGTGAACTAAAACCAAACACACTAAAGAAATTTCTTCTAGACTTTACACATTTGCACAATTCTTAGTGTAATGCATATTCAAAGTGCTGTCCCTCAACTTGAAGTCCAGAGGGTTCATGTCCGGTGATCTGGCTGGCCAAGGAGTTGGCCCTGCGCAACCTATCCATTGACCTGGATACGCAGCATTGAGATACGCCCTTACGTTGCGGAAGTAATGCACAGGAGTACCATTGTGCATAAACCATAAGTTCGCTCGCGTTGGAAAAGGGATATCATGTAGTAGACCATGAAATTCGCATTCCAAGAATGCGCGGTAGATTTCTCCAGTCAACCGCAGAGGTGAACTCGAGGTCCAAGTAACTGATTCCCCACAATACCACACCAAATGTGTGGGAGAACAGTAATGCCAATGCATTACTATGACGTAGGTGCCATCTACTGGAACTCTGGAATTAAAGGTTTTGAGAAAAAGTTGTGTAGAACGTTTTAGTCTTAGTTTCACCTCTACAATACACACACAAAGTATTTACACGTAATAATGAATCACCCTGTATTAATTTCAACTATGTTAGTTACTTTATAATAACCCCAGATTATAAAAACAGAAGACACTTGATAAGGTATCACAAGTTGGAAAACAGTGCTCAGGCATGCTGAACAAGTACAGCACTTAACATGCTTTAATATTAAAATTTTAAAACTTTATCTCTTGTTTACATCACTGCAATGTTATTCACACCCCCACAGGAATGGTCTTCATTGTGAACAGAGGGCCGGGGGGTGGTGGCTGTGTGATTTACGGCTAGTACACTCTGCTCCATCCCTAGGGCTTAAAAGAGAGCAGAGGGTCACGCAGTCCATAAGCAACAATCCCTCACATTTGCACAAAGCGTTTAAAAGCCATGTACATCTACCGAAATATTCAATCTGTAAGTGCGCCTTCTGAACTGACTGCAGTGACGAACAGCAGTGTTAAACCTGTGTAGAATAGTGATTTTCATTCGTCATTCACAGCTAATTATCGTTTCTAATTAATTTCAAAACAACTACTTAAATATGTATGGTAAGACTTTCCTGTGTTAAATTTCAACGTACCTCGTTTAATGTTTCGACCTATTTATGGGTCATCTTCAGAACTGGTCGTTGTTGGTCTTGGCGCCACTTGTTCTGTTTCCTGTGAGGGTATGTTCCTGTGGTATAGTGTAGAGTCAAAGAGTGTGTGTGTGTTTTGAAGTTGAGTTGTGTGTTGAGAATTTCGTTGGGGTGTGTTTTTGTGCGTCTGTATATTTCAAATTGTTCTAGTGTGTTTAGTTTCTGGCCTTTTGGTTGGATGTGTAGTATTTCCATGTCTGTGTTGATATCTCTGTGTGTGTGTGTGGTTAGCATTTGTGATGTGTTCTGCAATTTTGTTATGGCTGTGATGTGTTCTTTGTAACGTGTTTGAAACGATAACACACTCTTTGTCTCTACACTATACCACAGGAACACACCCTCACAGGAAACAGAACAAGTGGCGCCAAGACCAACAACGACCAGTTCTGAAGATGACCCACAAATAGGTCGAAACATGTAAACGAGGTACGTTGAAATTTAACACAGGAAAGTCTTACCATACATATTCCGAAGTGATACAGTGTTAAAAGTTGTGTAATCAAGATGTATAACTACTTAAAATTCACAGTTATATAATTTATTATACCGGCAATGCTATTATTCACCTGAAAAATAGCTAAGAGACTAGTTAAGTGCTTTGTGTGGAGTAATGAGGCAGAAACATGCAAGAGAAGCAAATAGAAGCATTTGAAATGTGGATATGAATAAGGGAGTGTGTGAAATGGACAGACAGAATAAAAAACGAAGATGTGCTAGAAAGAATGAGTGAAGAAATAATAATGCTGAAGCTAATCAGGAAAAAGAAAAAGAAATTGGCTAGATTACTGACTGAGAAGTAACTGCCTAATGAAGAATGCACTGACAGGAATGGTGAACGGAAGAAAAATTCGAGGTAGAAAGAGAGATCAGATGATAGACGAAGTTCAGATATATGGATCATATGCGGAGACAAAGAGGAAGGCCGAAAATAGGAAAGAGTGGAGAATGCTGGGTATGTAGTGAAAGACCTGCCGTTGGACAGAAAACTAAGAATGAATGAAATGAATTAACTGTTATTCATAGAACTACAAATAGCTTTCAAAATTCGTGCACACGGTCTACACCATGCAAAACATGGATGAAAAAGGAGACGAAAGTCTAGCGACAAACTGTAATCGGAAGAATTCCCAAAATCGTTATACCTAAATCGCCAGTATTAATAAAATAATAGAAATCAGCACCGGTATATGACTTCGCGAAATATAAAATTATTAAAGAAATGTTACATCCAAATAATCTAATAATTGCAAAACAACGTATGTATCACAGAAAAACAAGAAATAATGTTTTTAATCAGTCATTTAACACTGCACAAAGTATTAGATTATTTATCTTTGACGGAATTGGTGATGAGGTCGAAAATTCACCATGTGACTCCCTAACATCCGCCTTACAACTGGACAAAACATCGGATAACGAACGAACAAGGTAATCGGCTTAAGGAGGTATCGAATTCACGCCCGAACGGAATTCGGGTTAGCAGGCAACAGTAAGAGCGCTTATCGCCTGAACTACCTAACAAAGTAAACCGCATTTCCTGAACACAGAAATAAAATATCTATGCCAGTAACCAACTCATTGGCTGTGTTTGTAAAAAAATTGTTTCAGAATTGAAAACGAAGACTTAACTGAACACACTCGGAAACAAATTTTCTCGGAATATATTTCTGATATCGAAATCAAGCACAAATATTCAATCAAATAAATCTTATATGTTATTTTAATGTACCGAAGTACATATGATATTTCCATGCAGATATTCTGCGTCATCATACGATGAAAGAGTAATGGAACGGAGAAAAATTCTCTCCGGCGCCGGGATATGAGAATTTTTCTCCGTTCCATTACTCTTTCATCGTATGATGACGCAGAATATCTGCATGGAAATATCATATGTACTTCGGTACATTAAAATAACATATAAGATATGCGTAAATCACTTCGTGATTTAAGACGGCGCTTATTCCGTCGGATCCCGGCCAACTAGTCACTCACATCGAGTGCACCTCAGCACATGTATGGACTTCGGTCCTGCGTTCATAGACATCTATGACGTAGTGCAGAGGGCGGCCACTAGAGGGAACCCAAGAGATGGAGCTTAATCTGAGACGATTCTAACCGGCGTCGGAGTTGTATCCGGTGTGGCTTAGTGGATAAAGCATCAGCACGTAGAGCTGAAAACCCGGGTTCAAATCCCGGCGCCGGAGAGAATTTTTCTCCGTTCCATTACTCTTTCATCGCAAATAAATCTTATTATAAAAAAATTAAACAAATTCTGACAAGCGCAAAATCAATATTTCTTATATTTCGATCAAAGTAACATTTAAATATGAAAGAATATTTTCATTTTAAACTTAATTTACAACAAAGAATAGCGCTCCGAATACACTAAGGCAGTGGTCGGCATTTCTTTACTCGCGATGGAGGAGTAAGGCATGATATCCCTTTCCTTAGCCATCACTTGTTCATTCCTTCCCTTCCACTGTGTATTGAAGACTGTATCACTGCACTGAAGTCATTTTTACAATTCATGACGTTTAAATAGAGTTGAACACAAACAAACTACACAGAAAATACCAGTAAAACTGGTTCAACATTAACAAGAACGACGTAGTCTACCCGTAACTGTTCTACATCGTACAAATAACGAATTACGAGATGGCTAAAAACACGTGATATCTTCAGAGGTTTGTCACACTACTTTTACAATAAATTAGAGCGATAACTCTATTTCGGCAAATGCCAAGCTTAATATTATTCTACATTTAGTCCTTAAATTTATTTTCAAGAATAAAAATGAACAAAAGTCCACCGGGCGATACCACAGAAATTCTTTCTCTGTGCTTCCTCTTGATAAGATTTATCCGATTCCTTTTAGAGTTCGAACGTACGTATTTTATTACAATCAATTTTTCCCTCACTTCTGGAATCAATTCTGCATTTCTCCAGCGATACCATTTTGTATAACCTACTGTATGGTTTATGAACATCATTTCCGCTGATAGTAGAACCGTTCAATCTTTCTCAATTGTCCACTTTTCAAATCTTTACGATCTTCATGTGAGAATGGGTCTAGGAAGTGTTTTATAGGTACGATAAGTGTGTTACTTTTATAGCACCAATCACGGTATATGTCTTGAGCCCTTTGATTCACAATGCTATCAAAGAGTCGAATTTAAAATTCAAAACTTAGTAAAAGATTAATGTAGTTTAAATCGTTGTCAAACTAAATTCTGTTGAAGTTATTTTAAGGAACCAAGGTGAGGAACATTTAAAATATTCATACATAATAAAATTAAAAGAATAACAGTCCCTCATCCAGCACTAAAACAATCAGTGTAATAAAGGTGAAATATACCTCTTCTTTACATAGTTTTCGAAACAATTGAATTTCTCATGTTACCAATTATATCCGTGTCTATATTATACTTTACATTCGATCTCCATTAACTTAAAACGGGGGGGGGGGGACGAGGAAAAATAGTAATAAAGAATGAGGAAATGATTGATTGATTCATTCATTCATTGTTTTCTGCCTAACAGCAGGTCTTTCACAGCAAGTCCAGCATTCTCCAGTCTTAGTTTCCGCATATGAGCAAGAGGGAATGGTATGTATGTATTTTTTTTATTTTATTGGGTTATTTAACGACGTAGTATCAACTACTATGTTATTTAGAGTCAATGAGATTGGTGATAGCGAGATGAGGACGAGGATTCGCCATAGATTACCTTGCATTCACATTACAGTTGGGGAAAACCTCGGAAAAAACCCAACCAGGTAATCAGCCCAAGCGGGGATCGAACCCGCGCCCGAACGCAACTTCACACCGGCAGACAAGCGCCTTAACCGACTGAGCCACGCCGGTGGCTTGTATGTATGTATGTATGTATGTATGTATGTATGTATGTATGTATGAACACTACAATTTGGTATACACCCGGTGGCAGTGATATATAATAACATTACAATAATCTTGTATTGTAGGCTTTCACGACCGGAGTCTATAGAACTAGATTCATTACAATAATTAAATTAATAAAATTTACAATAATTACAGCAATAAAAAATAAAATAAATGTAAATTTACTTCTAATAATTTTATTATAAATAAATAGAAGCAATAAACCTGGGACTGTAAATAAAAACTATGCTATAATAACGCCTACAATAAGCAAAAGTACACCTAACTTGTAAGTACTTCTATTAAGCCCAACTATTACCAACTTAAGTAATTACATATCACCTTAATTAATTACACTTACATATCATCTTAATTAATTACATGACACAACTTAGATAATTACACTGCACCTACAATTACATTTTCAGTCTAATCTTCTCAACCTTTCCTTAAATGTATTGATTTTGAGAGGACCACCTTGAAAGATTGCCGCAGGTAAGCTGTTCCAGTCTACTATTGTGAGGTTAACAAAGGAAAATTTTGCCACGTCCGTTCTTTGTTTTCTGCTACCGTTGCAGTGATCGCGGAGGACGATTCAACTTCTAACGTCTCCAGTAAAGCACGTGGAAGGTGCAAGGGCCAGAGTGCAAAGTTGTAACTAACAACATTCTCCCTTCCCTCACACAGATGACACCTGGATGGAGGGCGGGTAGACGGGCAGGCAGATGAGCGCGGAACGAAATTTAGGAAATATACTGTATCTATGTAACAACGTCATATCCACTTCCTGTGTGGACTCATTTACGAAGATGGATGTTAAACAATATGGAATATTTTAGTATACTCACGCGCAACTACTGAGTTTCTGATAAGGGGCCCTAATCGTACCTGGAGTACAATGGGATCCTCTTTACCGAGAAGTGGAGGTAACTTCCTTCGTCTAAAGGCTGTTTGGATTTGAAATAGAACCAAAATCAGAAATAGTTCTGAATATAACTTTTCGGAAACGGGTAAAGTATGTGGACATACAGTGCTGTTAATTTCAAGTAATTCATCTCATGTAAGAAACAATTACAACAAAATTGCAAGATTTGACTTCAAGCTCATTGTCATTGTACATTTTATTTTAAAATATACAGTAATAATAATAATAATAATAATAATAATAATAATAATAAATGGCGCGACAGCTCATGAAGACTAAGGCCGATCACCGGAATGTTCTTCTCACATCCACATGTCTCAGCAGAAGTGAACTATTATCCAACCAGCACGAGATAACATGGTACCACAATGTAAAGAGATCCAATAAATTTTCAGTATGTTATTTACGATATGTCTATATGTTTACTCAGCAGTAACACTTAATAAGGCATTACTGAATGGTTGCACTAATAGTTGCTATTACTGTCGTGTGATATCTGGTAGGAAACTGACCATCGGCGCAAACAGTTGAAATTCATTATTACAAAAGCTTTTCACACACTACGGCGTTATATTTTTAACACGCCTATCTAACGCTACTTTTCGAAGTGACTGTCCAAAAATATATCACGTTTCAAGTGTATCACTCCCGAATAAATTGGCTCATACACACTGAATATGAACAAAATATATCAAAGAGTTTAGGAGAAATCGCATACAGCTACTCAAAATAATTTTTTGGTCAAGTGTGATGCTGTAATAAGGTATTCGCGCTAATACGAGGGCTATTCATAAAGTAACATTCGTTTATTTTTTACAAACCTGTGAATGACGTTACAGATTTGGGTTACAATACGTTTGAAAGTATACACTCTAGTTCATTTTTGCACATAGTTTCCAGTCACATTGAGACACTTGACGTAGCGTTTGGCGAGCTTTGAAATTCCGCAATTGTAGAATTAGACTGCCTGCGACTGAAGCCAACCTACGACACTGGTTTTCAACTCGTCATTGTCAAAGCGCTTCGAGCCAAACCACGTCTTCATGTGCCTGAAGATATGGTAATCGCTAGGCGCCAAATCTGGGCTATAGTGGAGTTCTTGGAGAGGAATGCCACAATTAACGCTGAGCGTTACTGTAACACACTGACAAACTTGAAAAGGGTCATTCAAAACAAACGTCGTGGCATGTTGAGCTCTGGGGTGATTTTCCTGCATGACAACGCTCAGCCGCATACAGCGCGTCGTGCTGCGACCAAACTGCAAGAGTTCAACTGGGAAGTATTGGATCACCCTCCCTATAGCCCAGATTTGGCGCCTAGCGATTACCATCTCTTAATGCACATCAAGACGTGGTTTGGCTCGAAGCGCTTTGACGGTGAAGAGTTGAAAACCAGCGTCGTAGGTTGGCTTCAGGCGCAGGCGGCCGAATTCTACAACAAGTGTCTCATTATGACTGGAAACTATGTGCAAAAATAAACTAGAGTGTATAGGCTACTTTCAAACGTACTGGAACCCAATTCTGTAACGTCATTCACAGGTGTGAAAAAAATCAACGGAAGTTACTTTATGAATTGCCCTCGTATTTTCACACCGATTTTTACAGCACTCTCTTTTTGCTATGTGTAAATGAAAAATAAAAATTAGGTAATACCAGTTCATAAAATGGAAGCAACAAATATAAAATATCAGGCATTGTTACACCATAAAGTCGATAAAATCGGATGGAAAGGATACGAATAGAACGGTTTGAAAGTGAATAACCAGAACCAACACTGTATCGCTTTGTCCAAATAAGTTACCTCTAACAGAAAGAACTGCGCTCAAAAGCGAAATCATTCACACAAGAATCATGTAATATCAGCGGTTCTCAAAGATACAGTCTATGTGAACAGCCAAAATTCTTTGGGAAGCTGGCTGGGCTCTCGTATTTTCTTGTGAATTATTAGACAATTTAAGTATCGCAACAAAATAAATTCAAACCATACACAGGCTTCAATACCCACGGGATTACAGAAGATTAATTACAACGCGATTTGAGTTTAACAGAGGACGTGAGGGAATCTTAACATACGCAAAATAGTATTAGATTACAAAATTTGCATGTTTTCCATGTCGTGTGCCTGCAATATTTCGGTGTACCGCTGTGAAAGCATTTTCCAGCCACGCCGTATGCAGGAGGTAAACCAACAGTCTGGTACAGTGTGTGGAAGTCGAGGTATTCCAAGTGTAAAATATAAATGCACAATGGAGTTCGCTGCCGGCGAACCATCGCAGTGTGCTGTGCAGTATGGTGTGAACCACTTGTAAGAGATAACGTCTCGGTATATCACGTGTGTGTATGCTAGCACGTTCGGAAGAGGAAACGTGCCCAGGGCCCTTTATCGGCTGGGTTTACCCCTAAATTACACCGCCGTCGTGCTCTCTACGGTTTAACGGCGAGATCACGAGCTACATATGTCACCTTCATCATTCTTACTACTCCTATTTGTCTAGCAACTTTCCTAATGGTATAAATGTTCTCATTTAATAGCCTAAATTTCGATTATACAAAATTTATCCCACATTAATTATATTTAAGTCAAGGCAGTAATTCGTTTGTATTGGAAGCCATATTTTAAAGTTATTACGAATTTTTGGTTTTGTATAGCCCTAAGGTTATTTCTCAGATTAAAATGACTATATCTTCTGTACATATTAACAGTTTGGTTCCAATAGAGATACCGTTATGCTTTAAAACACTCGTATTCAGAATTTTTTGCTAGTATATCTCCAAAATAACTTTTTTTTTTCGTACCTTCTAACTGCATTGCATTATAAAGAAAATAATGCAAGACTATGATTGATACTGTATGTAAAATAAATTATTATTATTATTATTATTATTATTATACCGGTGAATACAGTAGTTGTAGGTTTAATAATAATAGTTATATTTTCCCTGGCAGAGTTAAGGCCATCAGCCCTTCTCTTCCACTCAACCAGGATCAAATCACATACAGAAAAATACATACCGGTATACAAATATTAACTTAAAAAATAATAATAATACAAATAATAAAAAAGAGATTAATACATATACACAACTTAAAAAAATAATAATAATAATAATTAATAATAATAATAATAATAATAATAAATATAAATACTGTATAATAAAGAAGACTGAATACATAATCACAAACAGGAAAATACATTTTAGTACACAAGTATTGACTTAAGAAAAAAAAGAATTAATACAGTACATATGAATATAATCTCACAACTAAAGGAATAGTACAATTAGTATGATCAGCACAGCACGGGTTACATTGAGACAAAGACAATTACCTAGATACTAGTGTTAATGGAAAAATAAACTAATGACTGTATAGAATAATAATAATAATAATAATAATAATAATAATAATAATAATAATAATAATAATAAAAGGTAACGGTATCCCCGTAACATGCCATGAAGGCACTTGGGGGGCATGGAGGTAGAGCCCCATGCTTTCCATGACCTCGGCACTAGAATGAGGTGGTATGGTCGGTACCACGCTCTGGCCGCCTTTTACCCCCGGGAAAGACCCGGTACTCAATTTTATAGGAGGCTGAGTGAACCTCGGGGCCGTTCTGAAAGTTTGGCAACGAGAAAAAATCCAGTCCGTAGCCAGCTGCTCTACCAACTGAGCTACCCGGCCGCCAATAATAATAATAAATAAATAAAAATTATACCTAAAAAAAACTAATTCTGTGCAATTAAAATATTTCTAAACAACCCAATTTTAAACAACTGAGGACTAAGATTACCCCTGATTTCCAGCGGCAGCGAATTCCATGAGCGGGCCATGCCTATAATAATCATAGTAATAATAATAATAATAATAATAATAATAATAATAATAATAATAATAATTACAGCTCGGATGGTAGGCATATAGGTACTAAGAATAGTAAAAACAGGCAGTGAAATAGGCATTTATTAATCATGGAAACGCATAAAAAATAGACATATACTTAAACTATCCTTCTTGTGATGTGGAAAAGGTTATTCTAAACGTACAAAAATCTGTTTACTTATAGGCGTAGAAGCTTCACGAAGGGAAATGTGAAGATCACAATCGTTTTCTGCAAGTTTATACTGAAATAATGTAGTGAAGCTCCAGTTACATTTTAATGATTTACTGCAATGTAGGCTACAGATACGGAACTAAAATTTGGAGCAAATCTTGATGGGAGTCCACCTGTATGTAGGCAACAATTTCGCATCACTGTCCACATGTATCATATATACAGGGGCTCCTGTTTACTGCACATGCGCGAGACATGCAATATCTGTATCTGTACTATGTTTAATAAATTGAGTATGCATTAGGGTTGTAGAAATTGCAATCTTTTACTTAATTTCACGAGATGTTATTTTTCGAAATTTATATCGCGCATTCTAGTGCATAGGGCTGTTTTAAAATTCTATAGAGCACATTTCCATGCACATTTCAAGTTTCATAAATGCATATAAATCTAGTTATCAGTGCTATCATTTTACTTTTACAGAGTTTTGTCAAGGTTTCACTAAACTATTCTATTATCAATCACTTCCTAAACATAATTTTAAGAAATCAAGTTTAATACTATAGTATGCAACATGCATTTTCCACATAAATTCGAGCGCCTTTAAAATAACACGAACAGCAGGAAGTCTGGTGAAAGAACATTCCCTACTAGCTTCTAAAATTTATAACCTTTCCAAAGTTAAGGAAATATCTAAATAAACTACTTGAATAATTTAGAATGACAACGAAACTGTTGTAACATGAAAGCCGACATTAAAATCATCCCTTCCTTGCAACAAATACCAATCATATTTACGACCTCTAGCGTATGTAATCAGACAAAATGTAAATTGTGGCCGAAACCATAGTTCGTGCAGATAGCAATTTCATAGAAATCATTGCAGACGAAAATATTATGCCACTTTCCATGAAATCAGAGTTGGTTTAGATACAGAGATAGTTTATTTCAAATCCCTTAGAAGGTTATAAATGTCCCCCCACCTCTCTTTGAAAGCTATGTACCAACTTTCGGTCACGCGATAAGAACAAACTTACCCCCTGTTCCTCCACCATCTTCGCCAGATTGTGACCAGTACAACAGCCTTTACGTACCTGGAATGAAAGAAAAAATCAATAAGCTCGCTGTGTACATTAAACAATTCAGATACGAAAATAAAAACACGAGCGAAACTTTTAAATAATGTAGGACGGTACACCTCTGGTCTGCTGCCAAGTCCATTAAAGATAATGCAAGCAACGCACAAAAAGAGTTGTGTAAATAATATACACATTCTCATATACAGGGTGGAAGTGAAATAATCCTACAGATTGAAAGGTACGACAAAGTACACTTAAATCAACAGAAAAACTTACACTACGTTTTGTGATTAAATGCACGGTTAATTAGCAAATTGAGTTGAAAGTTTCAGCAGACTTACAACATCGCCGTTAAAACACTGTTCTTTCTTCTCGTATTACAGATATAAGAGGTAAGCGAACCTTGGTGAACTACCATTCATCTCCTATTCGGCTACAATGCTGCAAACTGGTAGCATCGGTCACTGGCTTCGAATTTGCGATGTTTTAAATTAAATTTACATGAAAATCGTCGCCCACGCTATTGACATACGTCAGAAGGATAAATGATTCTTTACGAGATTTTCTATAGATATGGACTAAAATAATAATGATATGTCTATCATGTGATTACTTGAGCTATTTATAATCATAATTTTCCTTGGTGTGTGTACCTAATAAATATTGTGTTCATTTTATGCTTTGTACTTCACTATTCTGTTATTATTATTATTATTATTATTATTATTATTATCATTAGTCTCATATTTTTATACTTTGTATGTCTCATTTATTTTGACTTACTGTTGTTATGCCTTTTTTTCTTTTTTCCTATGGGTAATTCCGGGGGAGATAGCCATGCGGGTGAGATGGCCAACCGCTCGTTTTTATTCTAATCATCTGTTTCGAATTCTATGCGCCCTGAGTCACTGCAGTGGTGAAATATAATTTGAAAGAATGTATTTGATTTGTTTCATATTTCTTTACTAAACGGTTATCCTGTTCTATGTAATTTAGAAAACTATGGCCATCTAACCCGGAATTACCCTATATATTATGTCTCATTTTCAGTGACTTGTTGTTTACATTGTATTATGATTATGTAGCCTACTTCAGTTTGTGTGTGTGCGCGCGCTGCCATTATTATTATTATTATTATTATTATTATTAAAATTACGATCTTACTCGCAATAGTTACAGAATAAGTTGTTAAAGCTTGAGAAAAAGAAACATCTTTTTCTGAAAAAAAAAAAAAAAAAAAAACCATGGACTTTCTACCAATACGGTATTGCACTTTTTTGTCACATACAACAAGAGCTATTCGCTCTGAAAATATGCAGGGTATGTCACTTTTACCCTGTATGAAAGGAAATATACAATGGTAAATCAGTAAGAAAAATTAAATCCGACACTATGTGTCAGTCGAAACACAATGAGCAATAAATATGAGTCACATTATCCGAGATCATGTTCAGGGAGTGGATAGTTGTCTATTTTATAAATCTTACGTTTCGTACTCTACAGTCGTACAAGAAGATTTAGTGTAATATTCGTACTAACGACTTGTTTACGGAGCACCGTTAATTATTTAAAATGTCTAACATTATTAGACTCACGTCAGAAGGCCAACAGAACGGACAAAATGGTCCATTGCTTTGAAGACTGGATAAAGTGATAACTAGGGCTAGGATTTTGATGAAATTGCATCTTTTTTCTAGTAAGCCAGAAACACTGCTGTTTTAGTATTTATATGTTATGTGATAAACTGAGTGTTTTAAAACATACTTGTTAGGGCATTTTTTTTTTGCATTTTTTGCCTCCTATAACTCATGAGAACATTTTTCTGTTTTATTCGGTAATTTTTTGGGTATTTCCATTTAATTTTTGGCATAAATTCCCATTATTAATGTAAAATACTATTTATTTCCTTCGATATTTTCTCTACATATTTTGTCCATTAATACCCATTATTTTGTATATTATTTTAATCGTTTTTCTACAAAAGTATTTCATTTTAACGTAGTACACCCCATGTAATGGATCAGTCCAACCACCCCTTCAATATACACTCCTCTATACCTGCTAGGTCCTGATAAGAGTGGCCTTGTGGTGGACTATATGGAACTACATCAGGTAAAATAATTAATTAAAGTGTACTACTTAGAAAAATTATATAAAATTAAATAAACTTGAATGTTGGTACTAGAATTTAATTTAATTACTAGTCTAAATATTAATATTCCTATTAAGCCAATTATGTAAGATGAATTTTTAGGGCACTTTAAGGGTATTTTTGAAAGACGTTTAGGTCATAAATGCATTGTTTTTAGGACATTTTTTCATGATTTATAGGTCATCAAAATCCTAGCCCTAGTGATAACAATCAATAATGCACCTAAATTCCGTTCAGTGAATCAGTAAAGAATCTAGGTATTTATATGGATAAAAGTTTAAATTGGAACATTCAAGTTGCAGAAACCTGCAAAAAAGTATTCTCATTAATCCACTCGTTTAGGCGATTGAAGAATTTTCTACCCTTTTCCATGAAAAAAAATGTTAGTGCAAACACTCGTGATGCCGTACTTCGATTACTGTGATATTCTGCTTACTGACCTAAGCGTTACTTCGGCGCAGAGACTACAACGTGTTCATAATATGTGCGTCCGTTTCGTCTGCGATATTCGCCGGGCCCATCACGTAACACCATCCCTCGAAATGTTGTCCTGGCTCCGTCTAGAAAATCGTAGGAAAACCCACTGTCTTTCCCTTCTCTTTCACATATTGCATTTCTCCACTCCTGACTATTTTGCGTCTCGTTTTCAAAATTTATCCACCCATCATAACCTAGACACACGATCACAACACTCCTCAATATTATCCATTTCCTCCCACTGAACATCCTCATATTCATCTTCTTTCACTGTGGCTGTTCCTCGACTTTGGAATTCCCTACCGAGTATTGTCAGGGACTGTCAGACATCAAACCAATTTAAGAATAGGCTAACGAAATATTTTTCTAACAATTCTTGTTAACAATAATAGCTGTTTCAGGTTTCTCAATGTTTAATGGTTATATATATATATATATATGACATAAATACCTAGATTATCTCATTATTATTATTATTATTATTATTATTATTATTATAACTATTTCTTACCAATGCTTATTATTGTCGCACTAACATTACTTTTATTATTTACTTTCATGTTGTTTTATGGTCTAGATATTAATGTAATAACTATGTAAGCAATTGTATTCAATTAGAATTAGAGTTTGGCTGGGCGGAAGAGAAGGCCTACTGGTCTTAGCTCTGCCAGATTAAATAAATAAATAAATTATTAAAATACGAGTATGGAAACAAAGAATTTTTATTTTATTTATTCGGTTCTTAAAATTAATGTGTATTATATACCATGACGTTAATATTCGTTTAAATATATATAAGCGTTTTACTTACCAAAGACTGTCAATATCAAAACGCCAATATTAAGGACAACTATTTGAAATTTCTCATTTACTTGTACACGGTAACAACGCAGCATACATTTACACAACATGATGTATCTAAAGACAAACCTCGCACGCAATTAGAGTTGACTTTCCATGGTCGCACATGCAGGTCGGAGTATGGAACCAGCCCAGTAAAAGCCTCACCCCCTTTCTAAAAGCTCGACCTGTCCAATTACGCACCGCAATTTGCAATTATGGTACTCAAGCTCGCCCACTAACTTCGTAATTAGTTTAAAGTCCATGCATCACGTCAATTGATTACAACTGATCTCAACTCCCTGACATTTTCCTGATGCCACTTCTTTTAACAACAGCTTTATATTACGGCGGCAGACCAGTCGAGAGAGCACCATCCGTAAGTATAAAAACCACTCATTTAGATTCACACAACTTTCCAAATTAAATATACGTGAATGCGTCTCATCTTTATTAATAATATGCAATTTTAATTTATCCTACGTAATTAATTATTGTATTTCCGTCCGCAGTATACGCAGCAGTTTTTAGTGGGTTATTTTACGACACTTTATCAACAGCTTAGGTTATTTAGCGTTTGAATTAGATGAAGTTGATAATGCCGGTGAAATGAGTCCGAGATCCAACACCGAAAGTTACCCAGCATTTGCTCATATTGGGTTGAGGGAAACCCTCAGAAAAAACTTCAACCAGGTAACTTGTCCCGACCGGGAATCCAACCCTGGCCACCTGGTTTCGTGGCTAGACGCGCTAACCGTTACTCCACAGGTGTGAACACGCAGCAGTTAAATCATGTGGTATTAATGTTGTGGGGTGCGAATTCAACTTCCAAGATTTCAGACCTTCGTATTAAAAACGAGAATTAAATAAGGTCTGTGAGATCGGTAAACAAAGGAGACGGCTGGTCTCGATTAGGAGTGGAAGTGAAGAAGATGGGGGCTAGCCTTCAACTAGCGGTGTTGTGATAAGAGGAGGAAATCAAGGACAGAATTATATTTGAAGAAACTGGTGTTTAAAGAAGGAAAGCGTAAAAAGACAAAAAAACAATGATGCAGGAGACAAGGATACCAACGGCCATAGTGAGGAAGGATAAAAGTGGGTGAGGAATTATGATTAAAGTGAGAAAAAGAATAGTGAAATAAAGATCCATAATATTAGGTGTAAAGTGAAAATTTGGTAGTAGATATATGGAAAGTGGCAGCATAAGGAAAATCGAAATGTGTTAAGTCAAGGATAAGGAACAAAGTTACTGTAGAGAAAAATATAGTGAAAATGTACAGAAGATAATCAGTGCATGAACCAAGATAGAGTTTAGTAGAGCCTGAATGACATACGGACTTTACTGAACGTGATATGGGTCACTGGAAAGGGAATGGAGATGGTGCTGTTGTTTGGGGATGAATTAGGTAAAAACAGTTTAGTTTGAATGTATAAATATGACAGAGAAGAGTGGGTGAACTATTTGGATAGGTTATGGACACATTAGTATAATAATATGCAAAAGCACACTACTATGATGAGATAAATAGTATATATACAGTGGGCCAAAAAACGGCACAAAATTTAAATGGTTATATTCCAGTAGCTAATGATTTCACTTGAAAGTTTATTTCACGGGCAAATTTCACAGTCCTTATAGACCGGGAGAGTACATTTATTAAACATTATTTTTTATTTTTTTGTAAGACGGTGCAAAATCGATCGTTTATGCCGAACTAAGCATTATAGTCTTACGAGTTCAGCTGGCCAATCCGTTTGTTGTGCTATCATCACTTATTTTCTTCCGTTTTCAGTTCTCATTTTGTGAATAATGGGTCTCTTAACGAAGACAAGATTTTCATTAAACATTTGCACCAATATGATAATTTATCTGTCCGTCAAACTGTAAGGAACTACACTCAGCGAAAATGGTATGTTTCAAGTGTACAACGTTTGATTACCAAGATACGGACATGATATCCCTCCTGAGAGATTATTGCGTGAAAGATCGCATTTCTCGGATTCTCTGATGGTTTCCGCTGGAGTTTCAAACGAGATCTTAATCCTATGGACTATTTTGTATGGAGTCAACTACAAAAAGCAGTTTACTACGAAACAAGAATTCGTAATATTGAACATTTAAGACAACGCCTTCTTGAATGTTGAGACCGGCTTGATCAAAGACAGATATGCAGTGCTATTGGACAATGAAGAAGACGCCTACAAATGATTGTGCGGGTAAATGGCGGTTACATAGAGCATCATTTTTTATTTTGATTATTTAAAGATCATTAATTATTATTAATTTTACCAACATTCAGTTTCTGCATTTTGAAGTAATAAATTGTCTTCAAAGACCACATTTTTCGCATCATTGTGTACTGACCTCCTAAGATTTTAATTGAGCCTCAAAAAACATAATAAAAAGTCCTGCTCATCTTTAAAGTCTACTCTTTTCAAATTAATGTTATGCATTTCCGAAAATAGAGTATTTCTAATTTTGTGCCCTTTTTTGGCCCACTATGTATTATAATTAGAAGGCTATGGGTAGCTCATATACAGAAATGTGATGGCGAACCACAGCCAGTAAGTATGATGTAGAAATAAATATATAAAATATGAAAGAAAATAAAAGTTCACTTTCCAACCGTATATTCAGATTTCACATAATATCGGACACAATGAAACCTACAGAGTATACAACCTACCAGATCTTAACGGATTTGATCCTGAAATAAAAATGGATTTGTGTAAGTAGTTCCGAAATAAAGATTCAACACACGGTTAAGAATACCAAAATCTTTCCGGATTAAGTATTCATTCTAGAGGAGCTCGATGGCAGATCATGCAAATTCTGCTCTAAGCCCTATCCTCTACAGCGGGGCAACTGACACACTGTTTCCACTTTTTTCGACTCTTTTGCACCATCATAAATATTATACCCAATACGCCCCGGTCTCTTGTATCTGATAGCAACGTGTTCATTAACCCAACACCACAGTGCAGTGCTTTGAAAATTCTTTTACAGAAAGGCAAGTGAATTTACGAGCCGCCAAATGTAAGAAACACCACAGCTTTCTGCATTCTGGTAGTACACAAAACAAAGAACCATCAAAAAGACCATCTAAGTTTGCAGCTTAAAGTCATTTTTCCCCTTAGTCTTTTTTGTTCGTATCATCTCCCTTTCAGCACGCCTTACATTTTTAAGTTCCTTTTCTTATTCTTCGTTCGTTCCATTGTGGCGAGTCACCGTTTTCCACTAAAAAGGAGCAACAACCCCTGCCTAAGTTACTCCACGCTACGAAGTTCGAAAACCTAAGAGCCTTGAATAGCTTCTCTTTCAAGAAGGCCGACACGTCCCAGAAACAAATAACAGAGGTAGCATGATCGGTGGCAAAATTCAATTTCAGTCCTGTACTCCCTGCCCAAGAAATGTCACAAAGGGAGAAGTAAAAATATCCTTCTTTATAACAAGTTCTATCGGAAGCAAAACTCTCACATCCGTGTCTCCTTACGAGACAACTTGATGTGACAACCTACTTCCGGAAAACAATGCAACGCAGAATGTATTGTGCCAGCGAAAGCTGAAGATGTTACAGTTCAGTTTGTAGTACCGAGATGACAATCTCAAACGTTTCGTCCGAAGAATGTATCTTAGGAACATTTTAACTTCAGTCTGTAGTCAAGGGCGTAGCTTAGACGGTCGCGAATTGAACACGGTATTTGAGACTGTGCTCGGACGTTGGTTCAAATCCCTCGAGTATATTATCCTCCCCCCCCCCAAATGTTCTTCCATGAGGTAAACACATGACCAATTCTGGCATTCATCTCACCAAATACTAATTCGCTATCACTAACTGAACCGACAAGCGGAACAAACGTTCAGGCTTCGGTGCTTTCAGCACAGAGAGAAAGAAAATCTGGACTTTTAGGCGGGGAAAAAATTATAAATTTGACTTCCTCGGATAAATAAGACAATGGCTTAGACCAGTAATTTATCACATGTAAAACATAGCTTTGTTCAAATAAGTCGATCAATAAGGGTAAAATTACATAGTCCAAACGAATGTTACTTCTCAGGAAATTCTGAACTTTTCCCCATTGCTCAAGTAGGTCTACAGTGTGAATGTGAAATAACCTGCAGATATTCAGAGCGAATAGCTCATGCGGTATATACACCACGGTCTAGTACACTATCTACCAAAAAGTAATTGGGCACTGTTTTTGTCCCTTTGAAACCTCGTGGTACCACCTCTTGTTGCTATAACAGTAGCCACCCTGTCAGGCATGCTCTCCACTAGTTTGTGTAGGATATCCACTGAAATGTGTCGCCATTCCTCTTGCAACATGGCACTCAGTTTGACAATGGAAGTTGGTCCCATGTTCCAGCGGCTACTATGCAGTGGTATGCAGACAATAATGTTCACCGGTTGGACTGACCTGCACAGAGTTCTGATCTCAATCCCATTGAGCACCTTTGGGACGTATTGGACCGGCGATTGAGGTCTCGGGAGATGCGGCCAACTTCCACTGTCCAACTGAGTGCCATGTTGTAAGAGGAATGGCGACGCATTCCAGTGGATATCCTACACAAACTAGTGGAGAGCATGCCTGACAGGGTGGCTGCTATTATAGCAACAAGAGTGGTACCACGAGGTTTTAAAGGGGCAAAAACAGTGCCCAATTACTTTTTGGTAGATAGTGTATATACAGTCACGAAGCTCAATACGTAGTAAATACTGTTCTCCAACCAGGAGATCAACCGTGAAAGGAATGTGCTTACTATTGCGTCATCTATTGCAGCGAAGTAGATAGATAATATTACCGTTATAACGTCAGTTTAAAAACCATGCGCTGTCCTGCATGTTATTTTCTGTATGGAGAGATTAAAAAACCAGGAGATTAACAGTGATCTAATTTTGTAACTAGGGTAGTATCAATATGTGTGTGTATCAATGTTATTGTTTGTGCTGTGAGAACTAGCCAATACAGATACGAGTATTCACGTGTGTGACATTATGACCTTATGACATCAACATTCAATCACAGCATTACCCCGCTTCGTCTCAGTCCCCAAAGACTTTCTCGTGGTTGGAGTACAGTATGCATCCATAGATAGTTGCTAACCACTAGGATTGCTAATATCGCCTCATTACAGACAATGCGAAATAGTACCGGTGGTGTTACCATCTTTCAGAAAAAAAATTAGAATTAAAATATTTTAGTGTACACACACACACACACACACACACACACACACACACACACACACATATTTTAGAAATAATACTTTCACTCATAAAATAAAAAAAGAAAGAAAGAAAACAAAACAGGTTTATTTTTTTTCAAGTGTTTATGAGGAAATATAAAAATTTACAATGTATGATTTTGATATTGATAATATGCATATTCAGTAAAAAATTTCTGCACTCTAGCTAAAAAATTTGAGAATTTTATAAATTTCAGTCGCGCATCACCTATATCAGTTGCAGTGTTATCTGCATTGGTGAAATAAGTAGGTGATAGCGAGATGTTACTTGTCGAAATAAGTCCGACATTGAACTTTTAGTTGGAGAAAACATCTGGGGAAAATAGGTTTATCTGCTCCATGCTCAACTCCAGACTCAAATCTTTAATTCCACTCGCTATGGTGTATGTAAATATTACCGTGTCGCCAAGAGCTCTAGCAGAAAATACACTCAGAGTATACGAAGCTGCATAATAAGTATTCGATAGAATCAATCCTCGGCTTCCCGAACTACAGTCATTAATTACAGCTGCTGGCAGTGTGCAATGCAGTGCTCGTGTTTAAACAAGCTGCTATTCGTGAAAACATGCATAACTATGTATCTCTATTAAGAGCGAGGTCCATAAAAGCTTCTTTCTTGGGACCGTCTGCATTGAAATTAAGATCGTATCTGAACAGAGTACTACAGCATTACAAAGGAAGAGTTAATTTTCCCTGCACTGGTTACGGGGTGATGTGACCGTTACTGATAATGTAAGACAAATGTTCAACCTGCAGCAACTCGACAATAAACAGTCCTGTTATATCCAACTCTTCCAGTAGATACGCCACAAAAAAATATAATCCTGTCATCTAATGTAAACGACTTATCATATAATTAACAAGTTAGAAAAGAAATGTATATGATGCACTGAACAATGACTTCATCTCTCACACGCATGCGCACACACGAGGTCTAACTGTAAGATGGAATGTCAGATAATCCCATAACGATCCATCCGTTTCACACCGCCAAATTATCAACTCGCCACCACCAATTCTACTAATACTACTAGATAAGCTCACAGCTGATACAGCGTCGTCAAATCACCGTTTAAAAAACACAAATTTATTTCAAAATTTCAATGCAGTAAAATTCCGTTATACCGCGCCTCGGTACACCGCGAGTGCAATCATTCCTCTAATATTACAGGAATTTATGTACAGAATGTTCGAGAAGTGAGCTACAACCTTTTATTTCGAAAAAATTTGTGTCGGTAACCTTAGTAACAAAGCAGTGGCAGTGATAACCGATATCGCACAACAGAAGAGTTACTACCTGGCAAAGCGAACTTGCGACGTGGAAAATATGAGCAACAACAAATCTGTGATGTCATCGTATCGTAACAAACAACTGGTCGACTGCAGCGCCCTGGCCTACAAGGCGAAGTCGAAAGTTCGCCTTGCCGGATAGTAAGAACTGTGGAAAATGCCCAAACGCACGTGATCCCAGGATTCTCACTGCAAAACACCTGCCAGAACATGGCGCAGAATTTCGCTACACTACAACATTGACGGTTTCCATGCTGATGTTCTGGGCCCTTAAATCAACAGTGAATTGTCCAAATCAAGCATTCAATCACAACCATAATACTGTCGAATACACCCACTTCTCGATCAATCCTTACATTACGATAGAGTATTTTGAATGTCTTGAGTTCAAGCAGTCTACACTCCGTTTCCGGAATCTGTAGAGTAAGTTGACGCATTTGGGTGGAGTCTATGACACGCGAATAGGAGGAGCCATCATTTCAGGACTGTGCTGCGGGCTGCATCGGCTCACGACCGCTAAGGAATAAGATGCGCGTGGCAGAAGGTGATAGCTAGGGTGGCATTTTAGATGTTCATCTTCAAACAATGCTTAACCCTAGAGCGGTCACTGGACTGGCACCTTCCACTCACCACTTGCGCAAAGGACTTTTATCGTCTCCTATACTATACAGATTTCAGAAACGAGATAGACAGTAGTTTTGCTCTCGAACCTAAATTATTTTCTTTGTATACTGCACGTGCTAAATGGAATTCGAATCCAGTTATTTCTTTACTTCTGAAAACCAGTAGATGACCTTTCAGCAACGTACTATCGCTCAAAACTTGCTGCTTTTGATGTACGTGTGTATGGATGCATGTACTTATTAGCACTGCAATTGAATATACGCGCGATGGCAGTGATACGTAATATACAACAACATTACAAGAAAATTAGAGCAATAAATTACAATAACTGCAGTAATAAAATTACAATAATTTCTGCAATAAAATAACATGAATAAAATAAACGTAAAATTAAATAAATGCAATAAACCTAGACTAAGCTATAAATAACGCCTACTATAATCAAAAGTAAACCTAACTTACAAGTAAACCTATAGGAAGTTCCTATGTACTCTAAAGGGGGAGGGGGGGATTAAACCTATTCGTACATATTCAAATTTATAAAATTTATAAGAGTGCATACACATATCTTTTTTAATTAAAAGCTATGTTCTTTTTTTTAATGCCAACAACTTTCAACAGCTTTCTACCATAACATCTGTGGAATCCTTAGCAAAGTGAATGCAGAGTGTGAACAAAAAAAAAAAAAAAAAAAAAAAAAAAAAAAAAAAAAAAAAAAAAAAAAAAAGACGGGAAAATGAGATTAAATGTTTATATATTTTAAACTTAATGAGCACAGCCTTTTTAAAGATGTCGTAATTAATGACACAACAGCCGCCGTAGGGTTCTAAAACTTCGCCAAGGTGTAAATTAAGCATCATAGATTGTTTTCATACAAAATAAAATAAAATACAACTGTAATTTTTGATCAAAGATTACAGAATTTTCATGAGTCACCTACCTTAAGAAGCTAATATGCTTTAACCCTATGAAGCGTAGTGACTTCATTTGAATCCACCACATTTTCTATTTTGTTTCAATGTCGTGAAGTTGTGCCACAGTAACTTCAAATAAAGCCATCTCCTAATTTGTACGCAAATTTATGAACATACAAATTGTTTGCAAATTTCATCTCTATTTTAAGCATTTTATTTCATTTCACTAATATCCACCTCAAATTTGTTAATTAAGAGGGTTAAACAAACTTTCACAACAGTTCGACACAAATAAACAGATTTTTTAAACGTAAAATGTAATATACAATTATGAAATTGTATTAGAATAGTCTATAGCGACAAATAAAGCTGTTAACTACAGTTCATAAGCATATTTAATTAAATTTAAATTCTTCATGTCCTGCGAGTAGCAGTCTCGTTGTACCGCGGATGTAAAGCCTGTATCCCCGACCCTGCGTTACAACGGGGTTTTACTGTACATCAACATTTTTGTTGCATGTAGTTTCTACATCATCTCGTATGCCTCTTCCATTTCCATTCAAATAATATAAAATAGTCTAATAACCCATTATTACTCGCCATTTTGCCACTTGTCATACAACGTAGGTATACAGAGTGATTCAGGCAGTAGTACAAGTAGTTAAAAGGATTAGATGATAGAATATGGCCGGTAATCAAGATAAAAAATCTTGTCTACTTACAGAAAAAGCGGCATACAAAAAAAAGCAATTTTTAACCTATCTTCTACAAAGACAATACTTAATTTCTCGAGAACGATCTTTACAAAGTGTTACTTCTTACTTCTTCCTTCTTTCTTTTTCCGTCCTTCTTCTTTTACATTTATATTCGTCAAAAAAAAAATTAATGCGTCAACAGCGGTATATCCACAGTATTCGAATTTATTAAAGGGAAATGGTAATTTCGGAATATGGAATAACCTGGCATTCACTTTACTGTCAGAAAAATCTCGAGGGTAAAAATTCTACTAGATAAACAGTCCTAGCGGGATTCGAATCCCAGTCCAAGTACAGTGGACTATCCTAAGTTCGACTGAACAGAATTGAAAGTTCAGTCTAATAAGGGTAGTGGGTGTGGCAGGTGAAATGAATACAAATTCTTATTGGTTATCAAACAACGAATACAGTACTGTACTTGCATTTCCTGCCCGCCCCGAGACTTGTGTATGCTCTTCTAGTACCACAGTGGGTTTCGACAGTTCCGTCTCACAAACGGCAAAATTCTCAAATAGAAAAAAAAAGAGTTCATTAATTTAAAATCAGTGATTAAATATGGATGTCCTAATCAATAAAATATTATGTTTTTCTTTAATAAAAGTATCACTACAAGACACAACCAATCCCAATTCAAATGGCAAACTAATTTCTTAGTGCCCGTGTATAATTCTCCTACGTAAGCAGTCGAACTATAGAATGTCGAACTTAAGGGCTTGCACTGTACTCTAAGAGCCATGAGTCTCGTCCGCTAACCCCTAAACCAAACCAGTGGCCACACTTCCTCTCCATAAAGAAAAGAAAAGAAAAGAAAAGAAAAGAAAAGAAAAGAAAAGGGTACGCCAATTAAATAAACTTTTGCAATAAAAGTAATAATTATAATAAAAATGTTTACATTTCGTATGCATCATTCCCGAACTTATCACGGCTACTGAAGACTAAAGATAGGAAAAAACTGAGTGAAGAGTTCTTCCGATTTGTTAAGAAAATGTGCCGGTTTCGGAAGGAAAAAAATAAAATCGGACACCGTGCTCCGAAATAGCAGCCGTTCTAAAAGACAAGGAAATAATTCAGTGAGCCAGAGTCAATTTCGAATTCTCCTTTACTAAACATATGGTTCGAATCAGTGTTTTCTCTTAGTAGTCTCGCTGGACTAACAGCTCTGAAACAAACCCACAAAAGCAACAGCAAGATTCCAATAAACCCACGCAATTCCTCTCGTAAAAGCATTTTGACAGACAAATTAAAGAGAAAGCATCAGAAATACTTGGATTTTTTTTACGTGTGAGGTGGAGGAGAGAAGATTTTTCTATATCAGACTGCACGCACGCGCACACACACACACACACAGATAAGGATTATTAAATGAATTAGGAAATTTAAGTAGATTCTTCATCCATGGAATACTCGAATTTGAAAGGAAGTAGAACAATCCGCTTAAATCTTCTAATTCTCGAAATTAATATTTTATTTCATATCAAAATAACACACAGTATCTCAAATAACAAACATTTCACAAATTGGTATTTCAGAACTCTTGCTTCAAATCCTGTATTTCAGGTAGTTTAAAACCAACAGACTGAACGGTCAATTCAAAAAAGGGACAACATTTCACTCAACATGACGGATGTAAAGGCATGCCACTACTACGAGTAAATTTTAAATTATAAGCAATACTGAAAATGCTAACTTCTGTAAAGTTTCAATCGGATTTTCTAGCATCACAAACTCTCTCTTACTACTTCGTCGTTGACGATCAACGTATTATTATTATTATTATTATTATTATTATTATTATTAATATCATCATCATCATCAATATCATTACGGTCTCACGAAGAGTTGAACTATTCTATCTATAGTTCTGACTGTCATCTAAGTCTGCTGACAAAAAATCTGAAAGGTAGAATTTATAAAACAGCTATATTACCGGTTCTTCTGTATGGTTGTGAAATTTGGACTCTTACTTTGAGAGAGGAACAGAGGTTAAGGGTGTTTGAGAATAAGGTTCTTAGGAAAATATTTGGGGCTAAGAGGGATGAAGTTACAGGAGAATGGAGAAACACAACGCAGAACCTCACGCATTGTATTCTTCACCTGACATAATTAGGAACATTAAATCCAGACGTTTGAGATGGGCAGAGCATGTAGCACGTATGGGCGAATCCAGAAATGTATATAGTGTTAGTTGGGAGGCCGGAAAGAAAAAGACCTTTGGGGAGGCCGAGACGTAGATGGGAGGATAATATTAAAATGGATTTGTGAGAGATGGGATATGATGATAGAGTGGATTAATCTTGCACACGATAGGGATCGATGGCGGGCTTATGTGAGGGCGGCAATGAACCTTCGGATTCCTTAAAAGCCATTTGTAAGTAAGTACATAATATGTACATCGCTTACCTGTGGGTCTGTATTTTCGCACTTGTTTGAAAACCCGATGTCTTTCTCCTATTTCGATAACGTAACCTAACCAATTCATATTTCTCCTCTAATTCACTCAATCGCTTTTTGATTCTAAAATCTTACCCCGCTACACTTCTTAAGAATCCCATTTCGGCTGATTCAAATTCCTTTGTCACGGTCCAAAATTTATAGCTATAAACGAGCATCGTAACCGTCATTAATTCATAATTTTTAAAATAGGTTTCTTCGTTTTATTTTTCTTCGGTGTTCTCTTGATCGTTGCACGGAGAAAATTAAATGAATAATAATGATTTGCTTTATTTAATAATGTCGTTTTATTCTACTTCGTTATTCAACACGCTGTCTCAACTACTGGGTTATTTAGCGTCGATGGAAGTAGTAACAGCGAGAAAATTTTGGCGAGATGAGGCCGAGGATTCGCCACAGGTCACCTGACATTCGCAGGCAAACGCGCTAGTTTTGAAATAGAAATTATTTCTTTTCTTGTAGTTATAGCCGCTATAACTAAGAGAGCTCAAATTCCATTTTCTTCATGACTTCCTGCTGCCATGGCAGCTCCTACTCCGGTATCCGCTTTGGTTCATTAAGACAAAAATAATTAAATTACGCAAAAACTTACACATAAAATAATTTAAAAGCAGACAATTTCCTATGAAGTTAGATTAGCCGGTGGCTACCTTCATGCTGTAGATATTATATGAAGGCAAAGTATTCGTATTTGGATATATGTATTGGAATGGAATGAAATTTAACTGAGGGGTGCACGGATGGCCCAGCACTGCGACCTATTGCGATGTACTGCGCTAACCCTCGATATGGAATGAGTTGCGTGCCACAGATCCCCTACGCGCACCGCCCTAACCACATGACTCCCTTAACGACCGGTCCCTATACCCGACAGAATCCATATACCATTCCTGCTTCGGCAAAGTCCCCCAAGGCCCCCCTGTCGGTCCGAGGCGAAACTCCTCCCCCGAATAGGTCCGCCTCGGGTGCCACTGCGGAAGCCATCCAACGTCGCTTAACTACATTCCACGGAGACCGGCCGAGAGAGTCAGCAGCTTCGGGAGGCAGCCTGTAAAGTGGTCTGAAAAACCAGAAACGGGATGATGAGGAAAGGATGATGGGGGAGGAAAGGAAGTAGCGAAGATGAGTGCGGTTCCAATCGCCTGATACAGTTACCTGATATGCATCCATAGAAGTGAGTATTAATTTGTTCTTTAGTTACTATTTTCTTAGAATTGAATCTAGGTGCATCTTCTAAGCTATAACTTTTTACGGATAAATTAACAAAATAAAGGCGAGGCGTCTTTGAGTCCATGACTGTGGAGTAACTGTTACCATGCCTGACTCTGAAACGTGAGGACTCGGGTTCTACTTTCTGTTGGGGCAAGCTACTTAATTGAGTTTTTTCCCCGAATGAAGCAGAATTGCTGGGTAATTTTCGGCGCTGGATCTCGGGTTCATTTCGCCATCATTCCTTCACATGTCATTGTCATCATCACCATAGCCCGGTGTTAAGTTCGGGGTACAACATGCTACGTACAAGAGCGACAAATTATAATTCACAAAACAGTAGTGATAAAAAGCACACTAAGCCTCAGGCTGCGGTGTTAGCCTTCGGGTCTTCTCCTCCGTATAAAAAAGGTTCTGTGTAAGAAAGGACTAAGCCATGAATTACATTTCACGCTACACAAACTCAGTGTTTGCGTTATATTAACTCAATCACGTTCAATAATAGGACTATGGAGTCAAAACCGGGAGCATTTAGTAACGTTGATAACAAAATGGCATAATGATATGAACGAGGAATCTAAATCCAATGAAAGAAGCGATCGAACTGAATAAGCTTGATGTTTACGTCGATTTCGACGTTATTTATGGGCCCCATCAAAAACCGAAACCATTCAATGCCATCAAGGGAGCGGAAGAAATTCCGCACTCATGATTTTAACGAGCCGGCACATCATACAGAACTAATGAGCGGAAAACAGGCCTCAATTTCACGCAATGTGTTGCAATCATTTATCTCCAGAAGCCAGTTATCAATACTGCATTGACAGATGCCATCACACTTGCCAAGTTCTCCTGCACCACTGCGGGCGGGCGGGCGGGAGGCCTCCCACACAAGTTTATACCAACTATACGTGTTATTCGGGGCAAGTTGCTCGATTAATTAAACTCCGCAGCGGCTACATATATTCTGAAGGACTGGCGCTCGATTCCCTGTTAATTTGCTCAATTCTGAAACCCTAGTGGTTAACTCCCAAATGAGGATGTTGGTTGAACACGTACAACATTATCGCCGTCATTAACATGAATAGAATCAATTCCCCTAAGAGGTTCATATGATACTGCCGCACGTCTAATATACGGTTCCTCTTGACCTAAATGCTTGTGAAGTTGCCACGTGATTGGCTGCAAGGAAAATACATGCGTCTGACTTAATGCTGAAGTGTAAAGATTACCAACGTTCGGATTGTTATAAAGCGAGAAGTGTCGTGCAAAAGTCCAAACTGCCATATCAAGTCACTGTTTTTATTTTTTTCAAACTATGATCCCAGGATCATTTAAAATATCTTCGAAATATTGCTTAAAAGCAGGAACATAACTTCGTAACTGCTTTGGGTAGTAGTCAAACCCCTTAGAAAGTCCAAGATTAAGTGAAATATACCCGCGAATTTAGAGAAATCCATGAAATCACTTCATAATCACGATATTTTCAGCAAAAAAAAAAAAAAAAGTGTTATGGAGAATTTGCATGGCAATTAGGTACTTTCTTCCAAACAAAATGTCAAAATTTTCGTTATAAAATATACAAGAACATTTATACATATCTGATCGTTCAGCATTACATGCGTGGCAACGATGTAAATATGGTCTCACGAACTACTTCCAGTGAACAATGCAAGCAGACATTGGTAATATCTTTTTCCGGCAACCACTCTCTTCGTGTGATCAGGAAGACAGTGCCGTCATCCCTTTACAGTCGAATGATATTGAATTATGAATTTAATTACGCAAACAATTTTCTGTAAATTCCAAAGGAACTGTTTCAATAATTATTTAAAAAATCGCTATTTTATTTATTTTAAGTTTCTATAGGTGCGAAATATGAGCGAATTTTTTTTTAAGAAATATTACCGAAATTAAACCATTTCAATCACCAAAATCAGGGTAAAATATTCACCATAAAATCACATCACTACGTGCAACATAACCAATATATATAATTTATTTCAAGAAATAGTCTGCCCAGGCATCCTGGGTTGCCAAAAACACAGAATAACACACATATAAGAATAGTAATGATTACAGTAAGATAGATGAGCCAAATTTAAATGCGAACTAGGAGCTTAAGTTTAAGAAATAATAAATTTGTACATATATTTGTAACAATCACACACTAACGAATAGAAAAGGGGGGGGGGTATTATGATATTCTGTATAAATGATTTTTCAGAATTGCCACAGACCCTTTAATGGTTGAAGTAATTATTTTTGGAATGATGTCATGGATTCCAAATGTTTTGATAGTGTTTACAGTTGATCGTGGGATGGTGCCCCTCGCTCCGATCATTAAACCATGTACTTCCCAGATGCCTTCCATCTGATATTTTTCTCGAAAATACGGAATAGTAGGCTCATAAATTTGTTGTTTTTCTTTGTTGACCTCGGATGGTTGGGTCTGGCTCATCTCAAATCTAACAGTTGGGTCCAGTATAAAGCCTTTACTATTAGTCTTGTCTAGAGCCACGATGTCCGCTCTTCTAATTCCGCCGCCTTCAGACGCAACGCAGTGCACCTCTTCATGGACCTCGAAGGATTTGTTTCTAAGGGCTTGTGCTATTAGTTTTCGGATGTTATGATGGCGTGAATTTCTCAGGAGTTCTCCATGCTGACAGGATCCTAAGACGTGTGCTAAGGTTTCAATCTCGTTGCAGTATCTGCAACGGAAACCGTCCAAGGATCTCCCATGAAGACTTCTCACTGGTGCTACGTTAGCATTCATCTTAATTGCGTCCCGCCATTCAGAGGAAGATAGACCCTCCTTAGAAAAAATCCATTTATCTCCGGGAGTATATTCTTGAAATAAAATAACACCTTTTCCTTTATGTGGAAGCGCACACCATTTGTCGTACTCTTGTTTCCTAAGACTTTGTCGTAGTTTAATTCAAAGTTTCCAGAGTCATTTGACAGTGAATGTTGCAGTCTATAGTGTATTTACCATATTCCTACTTACCTCTCTTCTCAATTACACTACGCAGCTCCTTTAGCTCAGAAAATAAATGCTGGAATATTAATGGATAAGAAACATGTTCGCGATCAGCCAGAATTATACATCTCTTTTTCTTTTACTATATTATCCTGCGTTCAGAATAAGAGCTCTCATATGCTTCAAATAACAATGACATATTTATATTTATTGGAGCTTTATTCAACGCAATATCACGTTGTGAATCATACTACGTATTTTAATACTATTCACTTATCCAAAACCACGAGTCATCGGCGATCGCAAAAACGATCTTCTCCTTGCTAGTGGAAAAGATCAATTTATTACGCACCTGTTGCCCCTAAACTAATTTACAATTCCAGAGAAAGAGAAATGGGCCGCTCAATTTTACAGAAAAAGAAAAAGAAATGGGCCGCCTAATTTTACTAAGTCGTGTATATCCACGTGTAGAGGGGATGTTAAGGCACCCCTTTAAAGATAATCTGCATTAGTAGCAGTAAGAATGTCAGTCCTACGTGTTTAGTTACCAACGACAGAAACAACTTGGTACTCATCTATCTTGATGTACTCATTTTAGAACATCTTACTATTAGAAGCACTTTAAATGTGGATGATACTGAGGCGAATGGACCGTGTAAAAGCTGGTTCACAGTAAACCGGGAACGGAAACGGAAACAGCAACGAGAACGAAAATATTGTTAAATACATGTATTTAATATTTCCGTTCTCGCTCTCGCCGTTTCCGTTCCCGGTTTATTATGAACCAGCCTTTAAGATATGAAGCTGTGTTAGAAAGAGTGGGTGAAGAAACAATAAAGATGAAACTGACCAGTAAGATAAATTGGCTGGGTCACTGGCTAAGAAGAAATTGCCCACTGGAGGATACAATGGAATGAATGGTGAACAGGAATCAAATTCGGGCAGAAGATGTCAGATGATAAATAGCCTATATTAAGATACGTGGACTGAGAGGAAGGTGGAAAATGGTAAAGATTGGAGAGTGCTGGGTTTGCAGTAAAAGATCTGGAAGAAAACTATTAATTGAAAGAATAATAACATACAATTCACCTCAATGTGTTTGCTTTCATGGCAATGTTGATTCCTTAATACAGATTTTAAATCTCATTATCATTACAAACGTCACCTGTTGCATCATACTAGTGGTTATCCAATGCCTGCCTCTAGATCAGAGATTCGTGGGTTGAAACCAAGCTTTGGGTCCCATGTCGTAGATTTATGGCATATTAAAGAACCCGTCCCTGATGAAGGGCTCCAGGCAAAATTTGTTTGCCATTTCTGGTCATAGCTGAATAACCTCGAAATTTGAAAGCATTTTGAAATAAAATAAGTTAAAAAACCACCGCCTCCCCACCATTAATGTTAAAATTACTCTTCTTTTTTTTTAATATTTGTATTAATTTTATAAATGCGATATCTATAAACAGCAAAGTACCGGTAATATAAGAAACTTTTACTATATATATATATATTAACTACATATAGTCACTGCAGTTGTATTCTTGAAGAAAAGAATTAAGAAAACTATTAAGAAAGTTTCATTTTCATATTCTGGTATACAGTAAATTAACATTTATGTACAATTTTCTATGACAGTTCAAGAAAATTAACTCAACAGGACTTGTCAAACGCGTAAAACGTATGTCAACGCCCATCACCTTCCTGACTGCCACTAACTCTTGCCGTATCCAAATTGTTTTACATTGTACTAAACAAATGAGTCTACCCAACAATTCGCTGCGACCATAAATGAACACACTCTTTTTAAAATAACAGGACACGTCATGGGAATAATAAATATGAAGTTTAGATTCGGAATGTTTTATCAAACATCCTAAACGTCTGTACAACCACATTTGAAACAGAGAAGAAATAAACACCAACTGTTTTCACAGATATCACACTGCTGTTTTCCCTCATAAACAAAAACTTCCATGCACAATTTGTGAACACCGTGGAAACATTTCATCGTAACATATTTCACAGAGCTGCAATACACGAGTTATCTATAGCCAAGACTAGAAACGTAAACATTATGTCATGTAGAGTAACATACATGTGATGTGATGACAAAAACCCTTACCTTTTGTACTGTTAAAAAACCATTTTACACAACTACGAATATTCATTCACAGAATTCTACAAAACAATTATTCCACTGTTGCGTGCCATAAACGAAGTATCAATAGCCTAACATCAGAGCACATAAAGTAGTAAACATTGGGTCAAAACGAAGTACCGTTAGCCGAAAGGCGTGAGCGAAGGATTTTCATGGCTGAGACCTGGATTCACATCCCATTAAGTTCGATGGTAGTTTGTAATGGGAACAACTATTTTTGGGACGAGTTTTCGCGAGGTACTCCTTTTTTCCTATATTGGTATGCAAACGATTTCTCCGTTACTTCTCTCTCTTTTTTTTTTCAATTTAATTAATTTATTTAATACACGTGGTTTACACTATATTAGGCACTGCAGCCTCCACATGAAGCTCTTCACTAGTCTCTAAATTTCATACTTACTTACTTACTTACTTACTGGCTTTTAAGGAACCCGGAGGTTCATTGCCGCCCTCACATAAGCCCGCCATTGGTCCCTATCCTGAGCAAGATTAATCCAGTCTATCATCATATCCCACCTCCCTCAAATCCATTCTAATATTATCTTCCCATCTACGTCTCGGCCTCCCTAAAGGTCTTTCCCCCCTCTGACCTCCCAACTAACACTCTATATGCATTTCTGGATTCGCCCATACGTGCTCTAAATTTCATATCTTAGCAAAATTTTCTTCATATTATATTGGTTTCTACTGATGCCAGAAAATAGAATTACGGTAGGAGAAACAGAAATATCCCGAGAATATCTACCCCGATTTTTTTTTTCCTTCCCAAAAATGAATTCTACTTGGTTTCACGAGTTTCATCGTAATGCGAACTCTGGCAACAAATTATTATAAACTGTAAATACACACTCTCAAATATATGTAACAGACACGTTCGAAGCGACGATCAAGAAGCACTTTTTAAGCACCGTGTAAAAGTAATAAAAAGAAACTGGTGCTTTTTACTAAAATACACTAAGAATTGGATCATAATTCTATAAATATGTACCAATGTTAATAAGGATTCCTGTTAAACCTCGACGCTGCTGCCTCAGATATCCGTGAATTAAAGAAAAAAAATTAAAGCACTGCATAAAAACACATTAAGTGAGGTTATTAAACCATAAGCTCCAATATGTAGGGTTCCTTCACAATAAATTTAGCTCGTGCAGAGTTAACCCACTTTCTTAAGCGTAGTATCAACGAATTAATATCGTGAAATATATTTCCTAATCTAAAATGCAATTTAACAGGTCGTACTTTATAAGGGGAACTTAAGGTGGGACGCAATTCCCATGATTCTTTCAGTACCCCAAGCTGTTTAAACCTGCGTTCTGCATTTCATAACGAAAAGGGGTTTACGGGATAGCGCAAAGTACGTCTAATAAATTTTGAACTATTTACCACCTTTTCATACTAGAGGAGCCGCCCGAGAATAAATTTGAATCCGCGTTAAATTATACACGTGACTTCACACTTGATCCTTTACATTACAGATTCACAGTTACCTATATTTAGTTTCCTTGTCATAACCACGCCTGATTTAGGCTATATACTCATATGGATGCATAGACTGTATTTATGTACATCTTCTTCCATAAGGAAATTTATTCTGCCCTTTAGAACTCAAGTAATCTTACCTCAACATAATGTCGAGCCTCCACTTAAGATATTGTGCGTTCATTATACTTAACTGTGGTCGTCTACAGAAACAAACTACAGTGTTGAACAGTAAGATGAAGACGGCGCAAGATGAAAAATTACTGAAATGCATAACATGTAGATTATTAAAGAGTTACCTAAAACAATTTACTCGTGACGAAAACGCTTAGAAGTGCCATAAAAAGTAGTGGCCTAAAATTGTTTCTTCTGCATACACTTCCATATTTCAATACTTTATTTAACTACGACATATCAACTATATGGTAATACAGTGTGTAAGGGGTGTAGGTGCACATATTTTTTTAGAAACAATCGGATATAATATACTACGCCACAATATGTAAAAAATTTCTCTATCCTCAAAGTTATATTTAATGAAAAATACTATTATTTCAGTTCATTTTCCTTCCAGAATGAAGATATCTCGTATCCCGAAGTCTTCGGTGCACAGCAATGAACATTCGCCTATTTGAATGTATTTGGCGATATACCTTCCTTGTCACGATTGCAGATTCTCCTGTTGCTCCGTATATTAAATTAATATCGGCTAATTCAACATCTGATGGAGGCAGAAGGGTGTGGTTAGGTAGGAGTGGAACAAAATCCTAAGGGAGGCCAAGGCTAGACTACAAGGGCCGTAGTGCCGAAGAAGAAGAAGAAGAAGAAGAAGAATTCAACATGAAATAATCACGAGTGAGCTTACTGCGCAAGGTCAAGAACCCTCAACTCTGAGACAGAAAGTTCATGCTCTCATGTGATATAAAGACATGCATATAGCCTAACTCTAAAACTGATAGGCGTTTCATAATTCGATCACTCATAAAATACGTAACACATTAATTATGGAAAAACAATTACCGTAGGGAAGAAAGGAAATACGGTAATATATTGTATTATATATTTTTTAAAAACAAATATCGAACTATTTGCACGTACGTCTACCCCTCAACGAGTCGTACAGCAACCTTTACAGTTCTAGTTTGAGTCAACAATTAATGTAGCATCAACGTATATAATTTCTATTCTCAAATTTATAGCCAGACGTATGTTTTACATATTTAATAATTTCAATCATAATAACTAATGCGATTCAAAAGGAATGGGCACGATAATCTTCCTATGTAACCCTGGAATATTTTGAATTACCCTAGCATTATCAAAATATTTTTTGTGAGGTGAATTACTAAGAGTAGGCAAACTGCCCACCAAGTATATACGGCTCTTCTAGTGCAACACAAATTTGTATTATTGTATTACTGTATTGTCATTGAACAATAAAATTACATTCCTTTTTAAAGATCAACAATACGTTCAATTAAATTGTATCACCAAAACCTTTTATATTACTTTAAAAAATGCACATCAGTTTTTCATTCCAGTGATTCCACATCATTTTTTAGCAATATACTCCAGCATATACAATCTCAGTATCTGAATGTTTTTAAATAAATTAAGTCCACAATTTCCGCATCTGAATTTGATTTTGGTGACGTGAACAGCTTTCTTCACAGATCACACACAGGTTTCTCGTTGGCAGCTAGAACTAGAAATGAACTTGATTCATCTTCACCAACCTCTTCTGTATTATCTTTCTCACTGCCCATTTCTTTCTCCAACTCCGACGGTAAATCAGTTTCCAATAGCACTATAATCTCTCTTCCACAAAAAAACATTAGGTCTACTATTATCCACGAAACAACTAGGGCCGTATTCATAGACATTTTTAGCGCCGGTTTCCGGTGGATGATCAGCGTTTTTCGTATTCATAAACCAATGTTAGCGATAGGATATGATTTGAATCCTGTAATAGTAACCAGTGGATAGCCGGGGCTAGCTTAGTATGCTCGTAGCGCGTGCTGCGAAATGTCTATGAATAGCACCCCTAATGTTTAGGTTCTGTACTCCTGAATACAACTATATTTGAATAAACACCAATAAATAAAATACCAATTTACTAACTCAAGCTTCAACACCGTTAGAAAATGGTAAAGTAAAGAATTGCAACAATCAGCGACTGTAACGGCATTTAAAACAATTACAACAGTGAACAAAAATCACAGAATTCAAACTTAAAAATGTCAAAAAAATTTTAGATTACATGAAATACAAAGGCTGGGTAATATCTGCCCACCAACATTGTTACCAAAACGGATATTCTGTAGGACCAAAAATTAATTAGTACATATTACTGTGGAATCCCGGCCACCAAGTCACTCAGTTGAGCATAATGGCAGTTGACTTAATATAAATGTCAACATATACAGTATGTCGAACTTGGAGTCAGGCCACAAAGTGAAAAACAGTAGAGAGGGATTCGATTCGGTGCTGTGGATTGAACTTCGGCGTAGCTCAGTGGTTAGAGCGTTTGGTACGTAGAACAAAGGACCCGGGTTCGATCCCCGGCGCCGGAGCAAATTTTTCTACTCTAATAATCATTAACATAGCATATATATTCTGTAAGACCAAAAATTAATGTTTACGTAAATACTTCAATTATCAGTCTTATATTTCAAATCTGAAACAGAAAAAAATGTGTACATTTATACTTTACCGTGTTAGAGACAAATAGAAGGACGGTGACAACTGTCAGATTTCATTTACTTACTTATGACTTTTAAGAAACACGCAGGTTCATTGCCGTAAGTCCGCCATCGGTCCCAATCCTGTGCAAGATTAATCCAGTCTCTATCATCATATCCCACCTCCCTCAAATCCATTCAGATTTGTTTTACTACAAAAAAAATGGATATTAAAAAGAGTGGGCAATTTTTGCCCAACCTTGGTAATGCTAGAGTTAATCTCCTGTACTACATAATTATTATCAATGGAAATCATAGTGAGTAATAATATTAATGCTAATTTCTTCGCGTACGTGAACCTGTTATTTTGCAATTCCTCGCAACAAATGCGACACAGTTGTCCCGAACTAGGTTACTAAATTCTTCCCTCCCATTGCTTACGAAGTCGCATTAAAATTAATTCCAATGGGCACAGCTAACATAGTTCACTTATGCTCCAGATAACATGGCGCCTTAGCGGTGCTTGGCACCAAGCTGCCCACACGTTAAGACTCCCTTTCTTATCCCCCTTCCTCCCCTCCTACTCAATATATTTCTTCACACTCACAGCATGCCATCATCCATCATGGCACAGCCATCAACTGCTCCCACCGCGCCTAGCGACACACAGAGATGACTTCTATGGAAATGTCTTCCTCAATCGGCTCTGGTTTATAAACTTTCATACTTCCTTGATCACCACGCAAAAACCCAGCCGCATCAGCCTGCTGATAAAAACAGCTCCGTTCATAACGTCTCTTTTCTTTCTCAAGACCTAAACTGAAAAACTGTAATCATCCATGCATTTAATTACAGCAGAATAAGTAAGGAAAGAGCATGCATCTCGAACAACGACAGATAATCAGTGGAGGTATTCATAGCGGAAAATCCGGTTCTACAAGTTTCAATCTGTAGTGAAAATGTCGTTTACACAATCGGGAATGCTCGTTACATTACTCGTACATTTTTTCTATTATTATTATTATTATTATTATTATTATTATTATTATTATTATTATTATTATTATTATTATTATTATATTTAAAGATAAAACACACATGTTAGGTCAATAATACAGTGTTCATAGATTTCATAAAATACATTAAAGGTGATATATTTCATTTGTATGAACACTAATAAATACAATAAGATTGCTTGGCTTGAAGCAACAACACGGTTCGATCACTTGAACCACCCGTCGTGGTAAATAGTCACTGAAGACGGAGAAGCGTCTCCGAAACATGTCTGACTATAATATCTTTAACAATCTTATTGTATTTATTAGTGTTCATACAACTGAAAGTCCACATCTGTGAAGTAACGGCTTGCGCGTCTGGTCGCGAAACCAGGTGGCCCGGGTTCGATTCCCGGTCGGGGCAAGTTCCCTGGTTGAGGTTTTTTCCGGGGTTTTCCCTCAACCCAATGTGAGCAAATGCTGGGTAACTTTCGGTGCTGGACCCCGGACTCATGTCACCGGCATTATCACCTTCATCTCATTCAGACGCTAAACAACCTAAGATGTTGATAAAGCGTCGTAAAATAACCTACTAAAAATACAACTGAAACATATCAGCTTTAATGTATTTTATTATTATTATTATTATTATTATTATTATTATTATTATTATTATTATTAGGGCTCGGAAGTTGATTAAATATAATATTTTTTTCTGAGACATCACAGACAATGCAATATAAACTCGTTTCACTTCAACACGAACCAATAGGCCTATAACCTACATTTATTTTGCATCTTTTTGCATTTTTTGCCCTTTTCTGCTTTTGAGCAGACTTTTTCTTACGTAGTCGTAGTCTATATGCGAAAACCTACTGCAGATTGCTTACATCATTTGATTTCATCATACAGGAATTTCCCTTAACCCTTGGTTTTCCCGAGCCGACGCATGCGACGTGCGAGGTAGCGAGGCCCGCCTCTCACAAATCCGGACTACAGGAGAGAGAGTGAGTGGTTTCTATAGCTGCGAGGTGCGAGATCTGCGCAACTCGCAGCTACGGAAACCCCTCACTAATCTCTCTTGTAGTCCGGATTTGTGCGAGGCGGGTCTCGCACCTTGCACGTCGCAGAAAAACCACGTGATCACGTGTGTTACGTGGTTCTCTCAAATTCGACGCAACAAAGTGTATACTCAGGCGCAGTGACCGCAGTCAACATACATCTCACAAATGATGACGTAAGAATCCCAAAAATAAAGCAACCGGCGGTCCTTCAAACACGAAATCCTAAGAATGGTGTTGGCTCTTTACTGCAATGCTGAATAAGAGGTTTGATTGGGAATTTCAGTTCCTTCTAAGGCGGTGTGTACACAGAATCAGACGCGGCACGGCGAGACGCTAAGTTTTGCTTTACAACACCTCGCGACAGCTTAAAACTGTCTGCTCGCGTTAACTGATTTGCTGCCTGTGTGGGTTTGGAAAACTGGCCTAGGCTAGAAAATGGTGTCAATGAAAGAGAACTGTCAATATGAAAAATTCTGTTATATTTGGTTATTATTTCCTAAGGACGCTTAATACGCCTAAAACCTATACGATTTAATAATAATAATAATAATAATAATAATAATAATAATAATGATTTATTTAACCTGGCAGAGTTAAGGCCATACGGTCTTCTCTTAACACTCAACTAGGAGTAAAAACTGCGTTACAAAAACACTACAAATTTACAAAGTACACTACAATTTTACACACAAAACTGAACAAGATAATAATAAAATGTAAACAACAAGTAAGAAGAAATCAGACATAATATATAACATAGAGAAAGAAAGAAAAAAGCATATTAAAGTGTGAACAGCAGGTCAAAAATAAATGAGGCATACAAAGTATAAAAAATAATACAATTATTGATGATAATAATAATAATAATAATAATAATAATAATAATAATACTAAATAAGAATAGTAATAATAATAATAATAACAATAATAACAGGCCTAATAGTAATAATAATACTAATAGTAGTAATAAAATAGTGCAGTACAAAGCATACAATGAATACAATATTTTTAAGTACACACAGTAAAAAAAAGGTAAAGGTATCCCCGTAACATGCCATGAAGGCACTTGGGGGGGCATGGAGGTAGAGCCCCATGCTTTCCATGACCTCGGCACTAGAATGAGGTGGTGTGGTCGGCACCACGCTCTGACCGCCTTTTACCCCCGGGAAAGACCCGGTACTCAATTTTATAGGAGGCTGAGTGAACCTCGGGGCCGTTCTGAAAGTTTGGCAACGAGAAAAAATCCTGTCACCACCTGGGATCGAACCCCGGACCTTCCAGTCCGTAGTCAGCTGCTCTACCAACTGAGCTACATTATGATTATATATAGCTCAACTTATCACAGAGATATACCGTTATCGGAAAATATGAAAACAAAAATATAAAATAAGTAAAATATCACTAGAACATAAAAAAAAATGTGAATACGTGGAAACATGCAATACAACACTCGTCATAATAGTAAGTTAGTTTGGCAACTCGTCATAAGATAATTTTCTAACTTGGATTTGAAAGATTTCAATGCTCGGCAGCCCTTGACTTCAGGCGGCAGAGAGTTCCAGTGACGAGAGGTAGCAACAGTGAAAGATGAGGAATACAGAGATGTGTGAAGTGGAATTTCTAGCGTGTTATCGCGTTGTGATCGAGTATTAATATTATGATAGCGAGAAAGAGTATGAAAACGAGCGAATAAATAATAGGGGGATGAAGTGTGCATAATTCGACATAGGAGAGAAAGTGAGTGCAGATTTCTCCTCTCATGTAACCTAAGCCATGATAACTTCTCGAAAGAAGGTGAGATATTATCATAGTATCGAAAATTACAAATGAAGCGGACGCACGCGTTATGAACACGCTGTAGTTTCTGAGCGGAATCAATCCTGAGATCACTGAACAAAGAGTCTCAAAATTGAATACTACTAATGTAGTGCACAAACATCATTTTGTAAGTGTATGATTACTTCACGACTCACACACAATAAAGAAAAATAATATATTAAATCAGTAATGAGTGATAGTATAGAGCAGAGAATTATGTATTACAAATTATTATTGGTGCTTTCATCTCATTTGCAATTTGTCACATATTTTTAGAAACCACATTATTGTCGTGATACTGTTTCAAAGATTGTACAGAACGTATATTTCCTGCACTAAAACAATTAATTTATCAGCATCGTGCTCCATTATGAATAATGTGCACTACACAACAATATAGTATTTGTAGATAGTGAAAGCATGCAAAATCATAGCCACTACTAACGCATGCGCAGTACACTGCAGCTATCAGACAGTCTCCTCGCGACGAACTTCAAGCAATCATTCGATGTTGTCTCTCCGTGTCTGCTCGCGACCGTCGCGCCGCGTCTGATTCTGTGTGCACGTGGCCTAATATATTTAAATGTGCATTGGCGTGATTTCGAAGACATTCAATAATAATAATAATAATAATAATAATAATAATAATAATAATAATAACAACAGTAATAATCATACTATCATTACAATTATTTTGGCTAGTTTTTATTTTGGTGTCATATTTTCAGCAATAAGGTCATATTATAGGTCTTTTTCTACGATTTTTAGGTGATTAACTTCCGAGGAGAAATAATAATAATAATAATAATAATAATAATAATAATAATAATAGGCATAATAATGATTATTTTAGTGCAGAATTTTCCGGCTTTACAACAGTTTAAGTAGTCTATTCCTTAAATAGAGTACTCTAAAGAGGCTGCCTCCTCAGATCCCTAGACCTGTCCGCTCATGTACTAACCCCACAGGCAGAGTGTGTTCCATTACGATTTTGAAGGCAGGCCAATGACTGTAAATAATTTTAATATCAAGAATACGTTAACACATTACATCACTCCCCAGATGCTACGAATGTTTTAAGTGCTCCTACGAAGCATCACATCACCGATATATTTCATCAAATTATTACACAAGAAAAACTTTATTACACAAGAAAAACTTAAAGATGTTATCCATTATGCAAAACATTGTTACCACGATGTTCAAATATGCAGACTCAAGAGAAATGGTTAACACCAAAGATGCTCTTTCAAACGCCCATGCCCATGCATTTTGCGACGAGGAATCCACAGCTCCGGATATTGTCGACTCCCACACCCATCTATCATTCTGCAGATCGATGGGTCAGTCACAAACGCGTAGCATTCTCCCCCTATGCACGCATTGTGAGCTCGACATCACGCACTGTATAGAACATTTCAAATGTGTCGGCTATTGTACTAAGAGCGAGAGGTGACAAAAAATAATTCTACGTGTGTTGTGCAAAGAATTAGTTGCCAGACAAAAAAATGTTTGTTCCATTTGTACTTATGTTCTGTGTTTGTTTATTAATTTATCATAACTGTCAAGTGATTACTAGGTCTAGGTTTTCGACCACCTATAAATTGAGACAGGGGAATCAAAAACTCCCTAACTCCAATAAACCAAATTTTACAGGAGAGAGAAAAAACTTATTATTTCTCTTACTAACTTTAAATATTATACATTTATTTACTAACTAGCCGTACCCGTGCGCTCCGCTGCAACCGTTAGAAATAAATATGAAGTAATTACATAATTAAAATAGGACATTTGATCCAGGGAACATTCGTGTTTGATAGAAGGATAAATCGTTTAATGTTACTTAATTTAAATTGCATCCTAATAATTAAAATGCGATCATTTTGATCCAGAGACACTCATTTGGTGCAATGACAATTCCTTTAACATGTTTCTTAATTTTTATTACGTGCAAACATAGCTTAATGAAGATTGACATCATTTAGATTTAATGTGTATATTTTATTTTACTTGTTATAAGTTTCCATTGAATTATGGTAATAACTTAATTTTAACCCTTGTTTTCTACGTATTCAATAAATGGCGCTTGGCCCACTATGGTTCTGAACCCTTCAAATAACTTAAATTATATTAAATATAATATTACATATTATATTATATCAGAAGTTACTGTAATAACATTATAGCATTATGTCCATCTAGAAAAACTACACTTTCCAATGGTGAAATAATAATTAATTATACAAATCGGTTAATTTAACTTCCGATATTACTTCATACAAACAAAGAAACATTCTCTGTAGGCTATCTTTCATAGCTTTCGATTGTTGCTGTCCAAGGCCCCTTATAGACGAAGTCATTTGTTTTTTAATTCATTACACGGCCTTAGATGGCAGTTACTTTAATTTTAAAACTCATTTATCTCATTAAATATCAGTCCTATCAAACTTTTTCAAGGAATAAAACTTATCGAAAATTATTTTTAAAGAAACTTTTGTTATGTAACATTTTTCACAAAAATCAATAATAAGCGAGATATTTCGATTTATTTAATTCGGGCCCCTTATAACCCCCCTTTTAAATAATGTATTTTGAATGTCATATAGCCTAAAATCTAAGTTACAACGAACTTAATTTATATTCCAATTTTCATCGAAATCCGTTCAGCCATTATCGCGTGAAAACGTAACAGACAGACAGACAGACAGACAAACAAAAATTTCAAAAAAGCGATTTTCGGTTTCAGGGTGGTTAATTATATATGTTAGGACCAATTATTTTTGGAAAATAGAAAATTACCAGAAAGATTTCGGCTACAGATTTATTATTAGTATAGATATTGTATAAAATTACATTCTTTATCAACTAAATACTTCAAAACCTAAATGTTTACATTATCTTATGCTACAATTTGAAATAAACACTGCTGGAGTTAGTGGTTTTCTGACTTCCACAGTGTATGAATTAAGAAAAGTGAATAAATATGAGCCATGTGAAGAAAAAAAAAAGATATGTATATAATAATTCCCTTATGAAACATTGGAATATACGAGAAAATGGAAGTTTATTATTAAGATTAACATTGCTACATTTTTTTTTTTCCAATTTCAAATATAGGATACAGAAAACCACAAATTACCATAAAGCACATCAAAATACACAAATAAAACCACAAACAATATTAAAATGTTAACACAGTCTCATTCATGTTACAGATTCTGTTTTTTTCTCTCACTATCATGTTCTTCTTGTGCATATAGATTCTAGATTATTACTCTCCGCAAAAAGACTTTGGTAATTCATCCTACTTTCCTCAGAAATAAACTGCATTAAATTTTGCAAGTCCTTTTCCTTTGTTCTTTCAATGGCAATGCTGAATTCTACTTTAGTTGACTGGAGAATGATGTATCTGTATTGGGTTTCTGGAAGTTAATAAACTCAATATTGTGCCTTTAATGGTCTTACTTACATGATTTCAAAGATTTTTGTAACATTCTGAATACCATATCGTATCACTTTACTCAGCTGGTTGAGCGATAGTGTTGCCGCCTACCGAGAAATTAAGCTCGGAATGCAAAAACTCTCTTATTCCATGGAGTAAGTAGAGTTCTGACTTCCACGAGTTTTAAAACAGCCCCCAGAATGCAGATGAATGTCGAAATTAGTGTATTCTTGCCTTCCACGCATGCGGGACAAACTAAAAAGCACCATCCAGCCCATAAATCAATTTTGTCAAAAATTGGAGTTAGTGGGTTTTTGATCTCCTTGTCTCAATTATCAAGAAATAGCCTCAAAGTAAGGCATTTACGACCTAAACCCCTTTTAAAAATGCACTAAAAACTAAAATAAATAGAGTAATCCAAGAGAGAGGGAGCTATCTTCTAATATGCATGAATAAATGTTTTGGTCTTTTGAAAGACAATTGTTTTACACTCAAAAATAGGTGTAACACCAGAGATGTTAGACCACTCATAACTAATCAGTATCCCTTGCAGCCAAGAGATACCAGCACTATTTATCGTAGCTCTCCTAATTCATGACGGACACCGGTCCCATACACCGGCCGAAACTTCGCGAGGACTCGAACCAGCGCGCATCGCGAGTCCGAAGTCTTGGACCACGACGCAACGGCTGTGAAACAATACACCGTACAAAAATAGGACGTCAATTTAAGAGAAAAACATACGCTCAAAGACTTAGCCTTAACCGTGAAGCGTAAATGAGAAAGCGTGTTATTTTTTCTCATTAGCAGAGTACCTAGTATGTTCCAGTGTTTAAAACAACGGGGATAAAAATTATATTTGTCTAATCAATCCGTCTTTTCCATTAAAATTAATAACAAGGATTATATAGCATTACAACAGTCGTGTTGGGGGCCACCAACAAAACATTCTTCTCGTTACGCAGCGACTTTCACTTAGATTTGAGAAGCAAAGCGTAACCATGACAGTGGCCGTAGCCGTGAACATGTCAGACAGCTATGAGCTGGCATTAATGTATAATGCTTTACGAGTACTTCCTACAATTTAGCACTGGTTCTCAACAAAAGGAAATAATCGAGTCAAAGCTCCGAGTCTATGTCGCAATACAAATAACACTGGTAAACAAATTTTAATCAACTTTCTGCTTATGTTGATTTTTTAGTGGTTTATTAATAACTCTGACCCGCTGATCACGAATATCACATCAGTTTTTTTCATAATGTCAACGGTTTGGATGATATAAGCAATTTATATTTGATTAAAGCAGTAAATTAGTTAATTTGTAACATATAAAAATTCCAATAAATGTTTTGCTTATGTTGATTTTTTAGGGTTATACCAATAACTCTGACACGCTGATCACGAATATCACATCAGTTTCTTCATAGTGTCAACGGTTTGGATGATATAAGCAATTTATATTTGATTAAAGCAGTAAATTAGTTAATTTGTAACATATAAAAATTCCAATAAATGTTTTGCTTATGTTGATTTTTTAGGGTTATACCAATAACTCTGACCCGCTGATCACGAATATCACATCAGTTTTTCTGTAGTTTCAACAGTTTGGATGATGTAAGCAATTTAAATTTGATTAACACAGTAAATGATATTTATTTGTAACATTGTATGAAAACAGTTTCGAACCTAGGACAGTCATTAACACTACTTCAATAAATCATGAGTGACATGTAAATACACAAATACAATACAGGAATGCAAAATAGTTAACTCCTATGACCTAGAATGACTTAGAAAATATACAGGGTGGACCGCTCAAATGTACCTAATTTCAATTGTATGTGACTGGTCAACGGTTGAAGATAGAAAACTACAGTAACGTTTATAGGAAAGGAAAACTCAACAAGTTTCGATATGCACATTACCATATCTCTACGTGAGCTCCAGCTGTCACTGTCACGATATCGAGGCGATGAACTTCTTGCCAAGCACGTTGGAGCATGTCTCCTGGAATGCTCTCAATAGCCTCTATGATGCGCTCCCGAAGATCACGAAGGTCTCTGACTGGGGTGGCGTACACTTTATCTTTGACGTAGCTCCAGAGAAAGAAATCGAGTAGTGTTAAATCCGGAGATCTCGGGGGCCAAGCGATTGGTCCTCTAAAGTCAGGATCAGTGCCGAGACGGTCTAGCATCGTATTGGCGAATTCTACTCGTTTGGGTTTGTCATCCGGCTCCAGATGTTGCATTAACTGCCTTGTCAAGGTCACCTACGGCCACGCCTTGTATGCCTCACAGAACTTTGTTCCAGGCACAGTGGTGTATTTAACTTGCTTTGGTCCAATGTAATATCCACATACATAGCAGAAAGTGTCTGCCTGTAATTTGCACTTCCGCCCTGTAGATATGGTGTAAAGAACTACTAAACACAAAGATACATACGACTGCAAAGATAACGAACCTACTATCGTGACTGAGCGTCACCAGCAGATATTTATACGCCAGAGCCATGTTGCCACCTAGCGGATATCAACATAAATACTTACATGTACATATTGCTAAACCAGTATTCTGAGAAATAAAATATCCCGATATAATCCAAAATATTGACACTACGACAAAACCATTAACGGATTCATGTTCAGCGTGTCGAAATCTGTAAGTAATGATCAAAAAACAATGATAAGCAAAATCTTGTTTACCAGTGTAATCAAACGGAATTATCGATAAACTTTTATGCTCGACCATGCCGAAATGTAGTAATTATACACCTGCTAGCAGTCCTTTAATGCATGTCATTAAAGTACACCTACTCATTAAAGTTCAGGTGTTTTCAGCCAATGACAACTCAGCTTGCAGGTGTTCAGCCAATGACAAGTCAGCTTTGTACCGTTATAAAACCGCAAGTATCGATTATTCTCGGATATGCAATCGAAAGAGAATTAGCAAAAAGTCACGGAGGCTATAAATCCAATACTGTCGCAGAAGGTTGTGTTCTGTTACTATAATAATTAGCGTTAATTGTAAATAATATTCAAATAAATTCAATCTGTCATTCGTTTTTCAATGTCGAATTCAATAATCAAGGTTATACCAAGTTTAACGGGATTACACAAGGTCAATAACATTATTGTTCCTCGGAAAAAATCAATACTTTCGCGTCTGCGCACATCTCACAATTCACGACCTAGAACAAGGTCACTTCCGATCTTGTCAGATACAAATAAAATGTATACATCTGAATAATTTCAAGTTAGAAATATGGTCGAGCATAAAAAGTCGTATGAAACTCGCCTGTAATGGTAATTAAGAAGCTCGTATGAAAATTATGAAACTCGCTTGCGCTCGTTTCATAAACATCCATACTCGCTTCTTAATTACTATCATTATAGGCTCGTTGCATAATGTACTATTTACGGCCTACTTGTAGTATTCGAATGCCAAGTATAATAAAGATGTCATCGCAAGAATCATAGTGATATGGAGGAGTATCATTACACAAAATACCAAACTGCAATTCTCTTATGACGAAGGGGCAGAACAAAATTCTTTCGACACTGCAATCTCCTACTGTGGATACCTATCTCATTTGATAAAAGGGAAGAACTCACTCAGTCATAAATGAGTAGTTTCACAACCACAGAACATCACAAAAATGGGCCATAGTTTCCTGCTGTCACCAGATCCCGAGAAGAAATCGGATCTCGCGCTAGGTGTCACCGCACCGCTATTCCTCACAGGAGTATAGTCGTTAGTGACGCACAAAAAATCATATTCCGGCCACTTTATGCGCGCACTCCTAAAAAGACAAAACAGTCGCCACTTGTTATTAAATAATGTGTATGTGTCTAATGCCTACTCACTTCACTTACGTGATTCGGGTTCCGCATACTGCGGATAGATGACAGAACTGTGGCCCATTTTCAAGTTGTACACCACTTCAGCGGGCCACGTTACGCAAGATGTGTATCTGTGAAAAGTTAAGTCGTGTACTAGGGTGAGTGTATGTGTAAGTGTAGTGTAGGAATGGTAAGGATGTTGATGGTGAGAAAGGGAGAAATGGGAAACCCAGTGCAGGCACGTAGCCTACTCTGTCCAACAGCATGAAGGGGACAGCCAAACTTAACGTCCCCATCCGACGGACGAATCACTATCAACAGTGCCAGTCCACACCTGTGGAGTAACGGTTAGCGCGTCTATCCGTGAAACCAGGTGGCCTGGGTTCGATTCCCGGTCGAGACAAGCTACTTGGTTCAGGTTTTTCCGGGGGTTTCCCTCAACCCAATATGAGGAAATGCTGGGTAATTTTCGGTGTTGGACCCCGGACTCATTTCACCGGCATTATCACCATCTCATTCAGACGCTGAATAACCTAAACTGTTTATAAAGCGTCGTAAAATAACCTACTAAAATAAACATAAAAAATCAACAGTGACATATTATGCCTTCTCTCCATATGCACTGCAAAGAAATTTGGGATTTAACCTAGGCTTATTGCTGCACAGTTTAGTGATTAGAAGTTGTGCACAGCCATCTCTCCTAGTCCCGAGGCAACGCCAGGTTCTTTCAGCTAGTACAGAATAAAGAATAAACATCTGCGCATCTCGTGACAGGGAATCGAAACTCCTGTTTAATTTGACGTTAAAAACTGTCCCTTAAGTGAATTTCCAGCCGAATAAATAATTTTCAACATTTGCAATAGAGGTTAGTAATCTCCCAAAGATACTCTATATTTGAGGTAGAACAAATTGGGCTAGCAGGATTCGTTCTGAAAGAAAGAAAGATGTTAGTTCTATATAAATCACTCTGTACTATAGTATTCGCATTAGTAGACTGGACAAGACATGTGTCACAGCATGAGTTAATGATCACGGTTAACGCTCCTGGGAATGATAATCAGTTCCTTTCTTGACTGCGTTGTCGAACAGTGCTTAGATAATCACACGTAGCCTGTAAGCACATGGAATATTCATGGACAGAAACATAAAACAAACAACTGCGTCGAAAGTTGTAACAGAAAAATTAATTCGCAGATGAAACGAAAGATAACAAACGTGTACTAGCTAGTCTCGTCACTGAAAGGAGGAGATATACTGTACAGTGATATTGCAATAAAATTCCATCGAGTCACCTTAGGGCAACCTTTACTGAAATATGTAAGATATTGCAGTATTTTGGGGATTACTCGAGACGTCCGTTAAGTGTTTGCGTTGTCTGAGCTACAAAATTAAATTCTGACAAGGAAATACATAATCTGTTTCCTTACATAAATGTTTCCATCCTTAAATTTCTGACAAGAAACATAGCGTCGCTAATTTTACCCCACCATAGGTCATCGACTTTACATAAGTTATCATATAATAGGTATCATATAAAACAAACGAAAAAAATAACTTCTTAAGAAAACTTGACCATAGGCAGAGAGGAACTTTGTGTTAAAAGTGATCATGGGAGTTGTAAATAAAGAGTATATTAAATCGATAGAGTAATTTAAAATAAAGCTAAAAATTACAGAATCTCCTCTTGGCCGCTAGGAGTACGCCATATTTTTGGTGGATCGTCTGCAACACGAAATATACCTCGCTAGCAGCACGGTCGCCACAAGCACGGACTCTGGAAGTCTCTCTTCTGATAATACAGTAGTATGCAATTCTGTAGGAGTACAACAAGGCTTAAAGAAATATAATTTTTATTTCATTGACTCTCTAGCTGGCATGATGTACAGTAGAAAGAGGAGTAGGTGCAGGTTTAACAGTAGCCTATATCGATGGTACTCAACAGCAACCTCGTATGTCAAAATATTCAATATTACAGGACAGCAAAACAAAATAAATAAATACATAAATAAATAAAATAGAAAACATTTTAATATCTTGATAACGAACAAACATCTGACATAAGAGGGTATTTAAATATCGTCTAAAGTTTGTATCCATGTCTTGAAATAAGATGTTTCCAGAAGATTCTGAAATACTTTTTTTTTTAATAGAGATAAAGTGAAATCTCATTTTGTTAATTTCTTTTTACACACGAGGTTGTTCAACGCCATCGATATCCACCACACAGGTAGAAACTGTGCAAAACAAGCATTTTTACGGTGCAAAGCAGACATTAAGCATGCCAAACTTAGCAGGTCTACCTGAAAATTCATTACCCATAAGCAAATGATATCAAAATGATTTAATGAAACCTTGTAAACGATTGAAGTCCTCATCAGAGATCATAAATCAAGTGTACTGTTACTTTCACCTACAAAATTCGTTTTTAGTTTTTACATACGAGCAAAATATGACACTGCCTTTCAACATAATGTAGTGCTTCTTAACCGTCTAAACCTTGAAAATATCTCATTTTCCACAACGGAGGGAGGACCTTAACCATTCCTGTCATTTCCAGACTAGTTGACCTTCAGATACACCTTCATCTCGCCGGTCATCGCCGCCGTGAGTTAATGCTGCAACGTATGAGCCAGTTCCGAATCTTCTGCTAAGGATACTGGTACAAAAACAATGTTCTGAGATATACCTTTAAACACTTGTAATTAACGCATGTATTTTACCTGTCTTTTCCAATATCTGCCAGAATTATTCTGTTCTTTTAGGAAAGTAGTAGTTTTCTAACAAATTAACCTATGCAAAGAGCCCTTAAATTTGGGCACAGAGACCAGCAACTGGTTACACATGGTGACACCTTAGAGAAGCGGTTTTCCAGGCCAGAGACCTGGATCACATCCCAGAGTATCCAAAATGGAATTAGTGATAACGAGGTCGGAGTATTATCAATTCTTACGATATCAATTCACTCCCTCCTAAAACAACACAAATTAACAGCTCTACGCCATTTCCACATCAGCAATTTGAGTTATAATTATTTAATTAGCTATTTTACAGACAATGTTACCCTCTTTTCATTGTGATATATTCCAGGCAAAACTATATTTTATATAAATTTGTGCCTTTGTGTCTTACCATTATGAAACTAGTAACCCACGAGTGTCTAGGAATAGCACCCTAAGTTTCTAAGTCTGGTAATGTAATAGCATCAGTTATACAGTGCTGTATATCCAACATTTCGTGACTATCGCGATCAGCTTAGGTTTCCAGCTCTGAGAAGACGCAACTTCACAGTGCTGGGTCTTGTAGCCACGTGCTTCACTACTTCTTCACAATCGTAGAAACAAAATTTTTGTGTGTATATATATGAGCAGCATGTGTGACTGATAACATGTGACTTGCTTTATTCCCGATGTCCGTTATCGTTTGTGTAAAATCTGGTATAACTTCATTCAGAGACGGAGAGCGTTAGAAACTTTTGAATCTGTTACTGGATCGCAGGTTTGCTTATGCATGATGTATGATGCGATTTTCCGAACCGCATCAGCTGGCACGCCACTGCAGTCTGTACGAAATGTATCATGGAAACCAGGTCTGCATCGGACGTTTTCGCTCCAGTAGTTCATAGCATAATCCGATAGGTAGCGCACATGCATGAGTAAAATTGTCGCGAGCGATAAATCCTCGAACGGTATAAGCCGAGCGTTAGGCATTCGTTCTTGTTACAGTGATGAACTGTGTAGTAACATCATAGATGTTTATCATTTCAAAATTTGCAGTGTTTAACTAACCTCTCCATAGTACAACTACAAAACTTGCTTTAAAATGTAATATAAATGTTGTAGATAAATGTTGTTCCCGTCCCCACACACACACACACACAGGAGTGATTTTCTTTTTGCCACATCTGATAGATGTTATTGGATGTAAATGTAATTATTATAAACGGAGAACAAAATCACGATATTGCAAGAACCGTATCAAGTTTTCTAGTAATAATAATAATCTCTAATAATTAGTATATCAATCTTTGCGTATGTATATTGTGCAGATGATTATTCGTTTTATTATATTTTCTGTGACGTTATCTCTGTACTAATACTGGGTGTTCATTTCAAAGTGTGTCATGACGTCACTGTTGTTGGGTCACCGATTTGAAGCGAGTTTCATATATGTTAGAGAAGTTGCCTATTATTTAAGGCGTTCTTCAATCTGAACTTGAGAACGTGTACGGTATAACTTGAACGTCGTAGCAACTGATGGCGGTCTGTACGGTCTGTGTGCTACCATAACCTCTTTCGAACTGTGTTTTGCGCCGACAAGTCATACGCAGGGTATTTGTTATCATCGGTTGCGTACGGTAAAATTCCATAACACAAATCAAATGCTCCGTGTCCATGTTGAACGTCGAAGTTAATGTCAACAAATACGTAAGTAATCGTCTTAACCCTCTCCCCATATCCCGACAGTACGTATTTCCAAACAGTTCACATTCCTGCCACTACCGGCGTTACCGTACGTATCGGCACGTACTCTTCAGAATGAACGCCGTACTTGCTAGCCAGCTTCTCTGCCTCTTAGGTTATACACCTGAGCTGCGGAAGTGTAGGAAGATTGAATTCTCTAGGCTCATCAGCTAGCCACATGACGGCATACAGCGAGCCAAGACACATTTTGAACTGAACACCCAGTATTGTTATTAACCTATATCAATAATATTTTGTAAAACGTTTCTACATTGTCGCAGTATATAGGCCATACATGGGCACAATTTTCGGTTACGTGAGGCACTCGATTTGAAATAGTTTGTTTACTAGGAGAGGAGACTGCAGAGTAGGATGGGAAATATAAACTGCTGTGGCCTGCGTCACCTTATCGTAATCGCTAAGGCGGTGAGTGGCAAATTATTAGGAAAGCGCTTGATTAACGTTAGAGACTCGAAAACTTTTATTCAATTTGGCAAATTAATTCGGCAGCTTTAATCATAAACCTCTTTACTGTTTCTCCATCATTGAATTCATGTGAATCACAGGCGAGAAATTGCGTAACTAGCCAATAATATTCCATCACGTTAGCTACGTTTATTTTCTTGAATATTCTGGCGTTTATCAAGATTACTTAATAGATTTGCACGTTCTCGATCTAAAATAATTTCATAAAATCATATTTCGTTTTCTACGCACATTTAATATTTTTTTATATAAATTCCTTTTGTAAATAATACCTACAAACAACATTTAATTCCTCGTACCTTTTAATGCAGCGTGTTTAAGATATAATGTCGTATTTAGTATACTATGCAAATGTTAAGAACATAAATTTTCTTCCGAATAGTACGAAAAATAACATTTAATTTGTCTTACCTTCTAATTCAGCATGTTCTTAATGACATAAGGAGTAATGTCGTTGTATATTAAATTTATTAATGCCTAATAGGATTTTCGAGCATAACATACATCGTATGTTCTCCCCTTCTAAACAGCAAAAAAACTCTTCTTCCCATTTCTCACGAAATAATCGTTTTCTAACGCGTACACACTGCTTTGATAATGCCATTATGCCACCATTGATATTGCTTATGAAACTGATATAGAACTTGCCTACGCCTAGGAGCTGCGTGAGGGAGGAACGAGGACTGTGAAGATGATGTCACTCAGAGCGATAAGCTCTGTGAAGGTCAGTGAGGCATTATTTCTCAAGTGAGGCACGATGCCCATCCATGATATAGGCGGAACATTATGAATGGACCTATCATTTTACATATATGGTAAATCAAATATTGAATAATTATTAATTAGCAATAATAACTGTATTTTCATACTATTTTATTTATAACTTCATGTTACTGTTTTGGTACGTTCCATTAGACTGTTCCATTAACGTTTGTCATAAACGCAGAAAATAAAGCCTTATTTTTACCGTGTGGGCAAAACATATGTGTATCTTATCTGTCGCCTTCAAGCGATTTAACTCCAATGCAGCACTCTGATGGAAACAACGCGTTTACAATTCTCCATCCATGTCTATCTACGAGAAAGGCAAAACAAAGCAAGTGGTTTTCACCCTCGGTAGAGACGGACATCGAACGGTCGAATTAGAACAAGGTATTTGGAGCGAAAGCGGTACGTAATGAAATGGCTAGCAGACGAAAGACAGCAGGCGGCAACAAGCGGAGAGAACGAACGCTACTTAGCAGACTATAAGCATGCTCCCCCTGCTTGATGAAATTGCTTTGCACTGCACTCTGTCAGTCTTGTCCAAGTGCGGCAAATAGTTTGAACTTAAAAGCGGCAGGTGGAGTGGAATTATATTGGCGGTTAAATATTCCCTTCCAAAGCATCGACCTGAAACAGCGCCGGGGTATATAGGTCGCATGTAGATCAATGGCAAGCCCTCAAGGTTGCAATTAATTACTTTATGCTGAATACTTAAAATATAATTAGCACACGCTACAGAGTATTCTGTAAAAGTGTATCACTGGAAGAGCTTCCCAATAAACAAACTGATACTTTGATAAGTAGAAGAAATATATATTATTATTATTATATTATCAAGCTGCGAATTTTTAGGCACTAAAACAGTTGAAATAGGCATTCAAAATTCTAAAATAGGCACTTAAAAAGGCACAAACAAATTTCTAATTCTCAATGGCTAACACGACCATAGCGTACCATTAGGGTAACTTAGTCGGAATAGGGTCAAAAATTACAAAGATCAAGATGATGCTTAACAACTTAGTATTTATTAAACATAAAATATACCAAAGTTTAGATTACTCTTTAAGCAACAAATCACATTAGTGTTACATTCAATAATAATAAAATAGGGTAACTTAGTCGGAATAGGGTCAAAAATTACAAAGATCAAGATGATGCTTAACAACTTAGTATTTATTAAACATAAAATATACCAAAGTTTAGATTACTCTTTAAGCAACAGATCACATTAGTGTTACATTCAATAATAACAAAAACCTATGAACGACATATGTTAATTTCACTCTACTGCACGACCCTATTCACCCTACCAAGTTAGGCTAAATCGGGTCAACCATTAGGGCGAATGGGTCACTCTTACAATGCTCTTTTGGATCAGCAAAACAAGAAATAAGTTCCAAATGTTAACAATTCAATCTGCATTCTTTCTCTTGGCCCCAACACAATGTTCGTAGTACCATTCTTTTCCGCCTCCCATGCATTGAATCCAGCCTCAAAGTTTCTCTGAGCGAGGATCACTATTTTTCACGGAACAGGATCTACAGGTCCCTTTCTTGTTCCTGACTGAATGTTGTTTGACCACCTTATCCTCAATGCCATAACCTATGCTATAAGAAATGCACTTGATTCTATGAACAATTCGGGAAAAATTCTGAACTACGTTCGTTGCACAATAACGGAAACGTTAAAAACGATAATTTAAAACACAAATTAAAAGTAGCTCTTACCTTTTACAAGTCTTCTTTCCTTTATTATTCACAGTTTTAACACAAACATTAACCACAAGCTTTGGCACCAAACACATAGAAGAAGTTCTACTGATTGACGGTAGATGGCACCACATGATAGAAAACATTTATGCTTGCCGTGGGAAATAAATATCTGAAACTGACCAGATTCAAACACTGACCCGATTCCGACTAAGTTACCCTATACACTACTTTCTATAGTAATGTCATTATGACAGTGAATAATTAAATATTCCTCCAAATGTTGTAATGAGAGCTGATGTCTGTTGTCTGTAAGAATGTTCTTAAATTCGGAGAAACTCCCTTCCACTTCACTTGAAGTGATGGGGCAATACTTCAGGGATCCAAACTCAGGTGGGGACCAAACCAGTGGGAAAGCAGTAATGTCAATGTATTTTCCAATCAGTCCTTCTGATGACTTTTGCTGCCACCGGCGTGGCTCAGTCGGTTAAGGCGCTTGCCGATCTGAAGTTGCGTTCGGGCGCGGGTTCAATCCCCGCTTGGGCTGATTACCTCGTTGAGTTTTTTCAGAGGTTTTCCCCAACCGTAATGTGAATGCAAGGTAATCTATGGCGAATCCTCGGCCTCATCTCGCCAAATATCATCTCGCTATCACTACGTTCATCGACGCTAAATAACCTGGTAGTTGATACAGCGTCGTTAAATAACCAACTAAAAAAATGACTTGTGCTTTGCCATATCTCCACGGTATACTTCACGTATTACAACAGAAAACTCAACTCCATACTCAATTCACAAACTCACAAAACAGATATACAGTTTAAAACACCTAACCTAGTCAACTACCACAATGATTCATGCGGCTTTCGAAATACATTTTTTTCTTATTGATTGATTTTAAATTATTCGATTTCTCCGCGCTCTGGTGGCAGTAAAACGTAACACACAGAATTATCGATAGTTCTATATCACTTCCCTCTGCTAGATAAAAAAGAAATTACAGATTCAAAAAATGTCGATAGAATGGTTAGTAAATTCAAGTATAATATATAATACGGATATTTAGGCAACTTTCAGGCATTTATAAGCAAATAGGGATTTACTAGTGAAATAGGCAATTATAGGCACTATAGAATTCGGATATAATACTCACATGTCTTAAAATTGATATGTAACCTAAAATCTTCCGCTTTCAGGTTAAGGACTAAAATAGGCATAAATCCGCAGCTTAATTATTATTAATGAATAACTTATTTAACACTTACAAATGGTCAGAAACACGGTGGCAATGTTGATGCAGTAAATAATTGAACAAACACAATTTACACAAAAAAATACAAAACAGACACAACAAAATATAAATACAAAACAAAAAGAAAATAACATGCCAATGCAAGACAAATCAAACAACGCATTATAAAATAATAACACAAATGCAAAATAGAACTAATTGTAAGAGCACAACAACATACAAATACAATGCATAGCACAAAACAACACAAATAAAAATCACATAACACGAGTCACATCACATTGACTTCAGAACAAGCAAGCTAAATCATCCTTAGCACTGAACTGAAGAGAGCACTAACTCTTATGCTAGGTCCACCTCAGTGGAATAAAGGTCGGGATATCCGTGAAACGACCTGACCCTGCTTCAAGTCCTAGTTACAAGTTTTATTTTCGGAGGTTTTTCCTCAATCAATTCAAGTAGGATTGCTAATTAACTTTCGGCGTTGGACCTTGGACTTGTTTCGCTATTCATTATGTGCATATCATTATTCCCATTACCGTAACCCGGGTCAAGTTCACGGTGCAACATCCTGTGTATTCGTACAAGAGCTCGATAATTTGACGACAGTAATATCATTTACAGAATAGGAGTGATAACGCACAATAAGCCTCAGGTTGCGGTGTTAGCCTTCGGGCCCATTATCCGTATAAAGAAAAAAAAAAAGAACGCTTACCCGACACTTGTAACGCTTACACAAATCTTAACCATATTTAACACTTACGAAACACTAATAACGCCCAGCAAACGGAAACGAACCAGCAATACAAAATTATTATTTTTTTTTATTTTAGTAGGTTATTTTACGACGCTTTATCAACAGCTTAGGTTAATTAGCGTCTGAATGGGGTGAAGGTGATAATTCCAGTGAAATGAGTCCGGGGTCCAACACCGGAAGTTACCCACATTTGCTCATATTGGGTTGAGGGAAAACCCCGGAAAAAACCTCAACCAGATAACTTGCCCCGACCGGGAATCGAACCCGGGCCACCTGGTTTCGCAGCTAGACGTGCTAACCGTTACTCCACAGGTGTGGACACAAAATTATTATTATTATTATTATTATTGTTATTATTATTATTATTATTGTTGTTGTTTAATCTGAACCTCACAAGTGATACCAAGCAGGCACCACTTATGAGGCAAATAGGCCAGGAGATAATGGAGTAAGGTAGTTCCTTTCTTCCTCCATTGCATACATCGCCCAATAGCTACATATTACACTAACCAGACTTCAGGTTCATACAAACAATTGTTCTTCCTCTAATAGGTATATCATTATTATTATTATTATTATTATTATTATTCAACGTCAGAGTTTTTCTTCTTCCGAAAGATCCAGAGAGATGAGTTTATAAAATATACTATATACTTCATGAAAATAATAAATAAACCTTATGTATAATTTCTAGGGAAAAATTGTTCCGGAGCCGGGTATCGAACCCGGGACCTTTGGTTTAACGTACCAACGCTCTACCACTCAGCTACCCGGGAACTCTAACAGACACCGATCCAATTTTTCCTCTACTCTTGGTTTCACAAGTAAAGAACCTTCGTTGCAGGGTTGGATTCAGGAAGCCATAAATCTGACTGACACGCTCCCACAATTAGTGAAACTATGGACAAAGATACCGCCAGGAGACCGCCGAGAATGCTGTGTTGTGAATTTTCCATTTTTGAAAGAATCCAACCAGTTGCAAAAGAAAATACATTTAAAGAGTCCAGCCAAGAGCAAACGTGGCAACAGCTGAAAGTTTTAGCAAGTCTACTTCCCTAACTGGCCTGTCAATCACTGTCATCTATGCAGAAGTGGTGTGAGGCCAGGGTTCTTTACTTGTGGAGCCGAGAGTATATCCACAGACCTCAAAGTGGGCTGACAACCGTCAAGCACTAACTTCGAGTGCACACTAACTCCGTGTGACTTAAATTGTGGTTTTCTGTTAACGAACAGTGACGTGTATTATGCAAATCAAGATTTCAGGTATAACTCCCTGTAAAGTTGATTTGAATAATTTCGAGGGAAAAATTGTTCCGGAGCCGGGTATCGAACCCGGGACCTTTGGTTTAACGTACCAACGCTCTACCACTCGGCTCCGGAACAATTTTTCCCTCGAAATTATTCAAATCAACTTTACAGGGAGTTATACCTGAAATCTTGATTTGCATAATACACGTCACTGTTCGTTAACAGAAAACCACAATTTAAGTCACACGCGGTTAGTGTGCACTCGAAGTTGGTTGCTTGACGGTTGTCAGCCCACTTTGAGGTCTGTGGATATAGAGGAAAAATTGGATCGGTGTCGGTTAGAGTTCCCGGGTAGCTCAGTGGTAGAGCGTTGGTACGTTAAACCAAAGGTCCCGGGTTCGATACCCGGCTCCGGAACAATTTTTCCCTCGAAATTATTCAAATCAACTTTACAGGGAGTTATACCTGAAATCTTGATTTGCAAACCTTATGTATTCAATATTTCAATAACGGAAGGAAGGTGTTAATTTTTCCAAAAGAACACGACAACGAAAGTATAATACATTTTCTCATCTTCTAGGGAAGGGGTCTGTGACGAGACGACAGTAGCGATCCTAGTGGCTAGCAACTACCAAGTTCAACTGTCAATGGATGCATATTTCCTACGTATTGAACTTTTTTTATATAGATAAACGATGTAGTCCATGTATTGAACTTCGTAACTATGTACTAGATTGTTGAAGTACTGTGGTTATGGTTACTAAGATTACAATAAATTTTTAATTGCAAATCTAGCTTTCAGCTAAGGCTCTCTGTGAAGCAGACTTGAATAATTTCAAGGGAAAAATTGTTCCGAGGTCGGGTATCGACCCCGGGACCTCTGGCTGAACGCATCAGCGCTCTACAGATTGAGCTACTCAGGAACTCCACCCGACAACCGTCTCAATTCTTCCCCTTAGATCCACACACCTAGAGTGGGCTGACGAGACGCCAGAAACCTACATCGAGTGCACACAAACTCTGTGTGACTTGAAATTGTGGTTTTCTGTTAAAGTACCTACCTGCAGTAAATAAATTTATTGTTGATAGTACTTGTGTTATGAAGGCAGTTTTATTGATTAAATCAACATAAAACAAGATGTTAACAGAAAATGAGAGAAAATATATTCCAATGAATGAATACAAAATCTGGTGACAGAAGACGTACACAAGAAGGTGTGCATACTTTTTATCGAAATTATGTCTCAGTTAAACTGTGAGTAGGATATATTTTAATTTTTACTTTGCGAGTAACATTCAAACAACTGTACCTCTACTACTCGTTGAAAATTGGACACATGTTTGTGTGAACTTTTTTACTCGGAAGAGTTCACAGTATCACCTCCTGAAACATTTACTATTCCTCCTGAAACACTCTGTATAATGAAATGGTAAGAGATGATTTGTAAGCATATAAAACTGAATACGGTACGGTACATAGGTGGTTTATGAACAAGAGGGAAATATGAATTGCAGGAGAAAACAAAACGAATTGTGGACGAGAGGAATAACATTATTACGAACAGAAGGTACAAAAGTGGAAGAAGGCAGAATGAAGAGGAAAGATCATACCCAAGTCTGCGAATAGAATGGAGACAAAAGCAGAATTGGGAGAAACAAAAAGAGGTAGAGGATAAATGAGAATTTATGTACAGAGCATAACATGCACACGCAAAATAGTGCCCGAGGTTTCAGTTGTGAAGGAGCGGATTTTACCGGCTGTAAATATTTTTCTCTGTCTTTTCTGAACGGAACGAGTATTCTAGATTTATATTTCTATGGAGAGTGCTTGTTGATCCTACGCCACCGAGATACAGTGGATACAAAAAGTATTTACACACCCTTGTATTTTTAATGTTCACAGAAATAATGATGATGATTTTCTGAATACAAGTTTGGTAAGTAGCAGCATGGAAAGAACAACTTATATAATCAATAAAAATTGCATATAGTTACAAAATAAAATTACAAACTAAAAACTGCACTTTTAGATGTCAATAAAGTATTTGCACAGCCAGTAAATTAAATAATAAACTCAAGCAAACTAGAGACGTCTCTCTCAGTACTTTGTGTGCAATCCATTGGCTTCAACCACGGCTTCTAGTCTTCGTGGCATGGAGAGCACTAACTTTTTTGTTGTATCGGGAGGAATTTTAGTCCATTCTTCCATAAGAGCATTATGAAGGTTTGATATGGAGTGTTTTCTGATTTCTTTGCCCAATAAGTACCACAAATTCTCAATTGGATTCAGATCAGGTGATTGAGGTGGGGTCACAAGCCTTCTGGGTGTGTTATACAACAACCGCATCTTTGTTATTTGAGCAGTGTGCTTGGGTCATTGTCTTGTTGAAAATAATAATTTTCAATTTTTCTGCGCTAAGTAAATTATGGCGCAACAGCTCAATATACATTCTGTAATTCATTATTCCATGAATTATTGCTAAATTTCCCACCCCAGAGGATTCCATGCAACCCCAAACCAAGATATGACCGTAGATGTGATTTAACCAATAAAATAGACCTTATGCATTGAGAGTTTTAATATGCAAATACTTTTTTTACTACAAGAAATTAAAGTTTTCTGATCCTTATTTAAATTTGTAGCTGTACGAAATTCTTATCAAGTACATAGCTCTTAATATTACTACTGTTACCTGTTATAATTGTATTTATGAAATTTTCCTTGGTATTTATTTAAATATTAAGAAAAACAAAGGTGTGTATCCACTGCACAGTAGAACCTCGATTATCTGCCACCCTTGTGAAATCGATTCTCACCTACACAAATGAGATCCAACTACTCGTACCAAAAAAAAAGAGAGAGAGAGAGAATTAAAGAAATCAAGAGAGGTGAAATCAAATCCCTAAGAGCGTCTAACCACGTCACGCTCCGTAATAGACGAACAAACACAACTCTGGGGAGTTAAATATGAAACACAAGCTGTGACCCGATGGTCTAAATATGGACTAAGCGACAAAGGGAAGTCTTGTCGAAATCGTGACAAACAGGCCGCCTGGAAGAAGGCAACCAGGACGACCATTAAGGGAGACGAGAGGAAGCACAATCTGCCGTCTAACAAGGCCACGCCTTCCATCATCTCCGAACAGCAACAAGATATTGTGTGTTCCGCCCCCGCAATGTTAGAACTGGCCATTCCAACGCCTTCACGGGGCCAGATTGCTTCTGTTCAGTTCTGTACTATGTTGGAGGAAGGTAAAGCACTCGAATTAAATGTCTTCCAGTGCAGCAATATTTATATTAGCTTAGGAAGATGTTTAGACCAAGAATACCGAAATGAGCCGTCAGAGGCAAGGACTCCCTAACAAATAAAATGGGTTAATGGTACATCCTAACAGGTGTATGAAATTTCACGATACACAAATGCATTACATCTTAGTGCTGCTTTTTGCTGCGCGCAAAAAATCCATTCTTTTTCTTTGCTATTTCCATTCTTTTCAATCACTTCACAACATTCAGATTTAAATAATTTACAATTATTGTAATTATTGTAAAGCAACCATGGAAATTTACAGAAATTTTGAACCGTCTCTAGCTTTACCGTATCTGTAAATGTACAACTATCCAAAGAAAGATTGAACCGCTAGAATATTCCAAGTTACAGATACAATACACTGCGCATGATGGGAGACCCAGAGGACAGATACACAAGATAACGCGTAACTGAGTTATTAAATTCACTCAATTTGGTTTGCTGCTCTCGTTCCCAAACTCACTTGAAAAACAAGAAAAATGTTAATGTTCTACAGATAATAAATACACTATCTACCAGAAAGTATTCGGGCACCGTTTTTGCTCCTTTAGAACCTCGTAGTATTTTTGTCATACTGTATAAGCAGTCACCCTGTCAGGCATGCTCTCCACTAGTTTTTGTAGGATTTTCACTGGAATGCGTCGGCATTTCTCTTGTAACATAGTACTCAGTTGGACAATGGAAGTTGGCCGCATCTGTCGAGACCTCAATCGCCGGTCCAATTCGGCACAAAAGTGCTCAATAGGATTGGGATCAGGACTCTGTGCAGGCCAGTCCAACAGACTAGCATTATTGTCTGCATACCATTGCATAGTAGCCGCCGAAATATGGGACCAACTTCCATTGTCCAACTGAGTGCCATGTTGCAAGAAGAATGACGAAACATTCCAATGGATATCGTACATAAACTAGTGGAGAGCATGCCTGACAGGGTGGCTGCTGTTGTACAGAGGCCTCAAACTAGGAAGCTGCCTGGAGAGGGGAAGTAGTAGAGCTAACGGAGGGGGCCCACCTAGGCTCCGATACCCAGGTATAGTCATATTATCTGAAAAGTTGACCTCTTGACAATGTATTCAAGATGTACCCTCCCTATGCAGCCTTCTCAACTGTTATTAGAACTGAGCTGTACCGTTCTAGTCCACCGTGCACAGCAGTAAGCGGACAGTGGTAGGGGACAAGTGCTCTATGCGCCTGCGCGAACGAGACAGCTTGCTAGTTTGAGGCATCTGTAATTACAAGAGATGGAACCACGAGGTTCTAAAGGGGCAAAAGCAGTGCCCAATTACTTTTTAGTAGACAGTGTATTATAGAAATTTATTGTTAAATGTGAATCTAATTGTCTTGCAAGACTTTTGAAACGATACAGATAGCAAAGAAGTACCACAGTCTAGTATATAGTCACGAAGCTCAATACGTATTAAATATGCATCCCTAGATAGTTACTAACCACTAGGATCGCTAATATCGCCTCATTACAGACAATGCGAAATAGTACGGCACAGTCTATTGTTCCTAGCATCCTCACAACTCAAGCTTCGTGACTGAATATATTGTCGGACCATCGGATCTGTGCCCCTTCAGCGCTGTCGTCTTTCTCGAAAAAGTTAACGCCTGTACTCATTCCAGTCCACCCGCTTTCCTCCCACTACGTTAAATGAACCTTGCCGAATAGGGATGTTGCCAAATTTCCGTCAAACGGTATCATAAATAACTGGTCCTCCATGCTACAATATCATTTCTTTCAATCAAAATAGGCCTACATCTTGTATTTCTACATTTTTAAAACCTAAATCCCATGTCTCGAATCACTTTCCGCAGCGTTTCTCCAACCTTGGAAAATATTGTCTCTCGCAACCTTCAGTAATTTCTTCAATGTCGGAACTTCATTCTACACGGTATAAAATTCTTGTATCCTTCTTCTTAAAATACATCGGTTCATATCATCTACAAGAATTAAAGGTTCCCTTGGTCTGTTCTTCCCTGGTGATTCTAGCTTTTCATTTCCTGCACAGCCTCCCTCTCTCCTGATTTTCTTTGTTAGGCGCTCTGACCTGCGTATATAAATTACATAAAAATGTATTATTAGTATTAGTTAAGTAAGTAATTTAATACGTAATCAATTGAAATAAAATAAGCCCCACCTATGATCGCAGCTGCTCTTATCTTTGCCCGATTTATAGGAAACAGATATTGACCTGTTTCTCTTCATCGCAAAATGTTGTTACGCACTTGCTTAATAATATTCCTTTCGCCACTCCGTACTACAGTGTTCATGTTGAGTTGACAACACTGGGCTGCAAGTGCAAATAAACTGTCCCGCAAGACTCAAAATTGTGAGTAGTGGGGGAGAGAAAGGGAGAGAGCTAAAAAAGAGAGAGATAGGAATGCAGGGAGAAAAATTAATTACCGAGGCTGAGAAGGAATTAGGGTTCAGTTCGCATGTCTTACGAGGGCACAGATCCGATGGTCCGACAATACTAGACTGTGGAGGTACTTTCTTCGAGCTACGAGTTGGCGCGAGAAGTGGATAGGGCCCATTACCATCTGATTCACGAATGCCACTCGGACTATCCGTCGAACGTAGACAATCATCGCATATACAGTAGGGCTTACAATGGGCCTAAACAAGTACAAGGATCCATCTCGGATCCAGTTCTCGTCAAATCAATCAAATCAAACAAAGAATGTGAAGAAGACAGAGACGAAGTACATGGAAATTAAGAGGTGGAAAAACGACGGAAAAATGTAGAAACATAGCGAGCAAAATGTCAGTACAATAAAATCTGCATCAACAGTTTTCATCCACCACAAATTTCTCCTGCACTCGCCGGGAATTGAACTTGGATGTCCAGAATGGAGTACCAATGTTCTTGGGAGTCCCGCTGAAGACGCTCCTCTTCACAGAAAAATAAGATGGATCAAGCAAACGCTAGTTGTGTATCTATCTGGGAAAAAATTCGAAGGCGGCGTAACGCAGTAAGCACAGCGCATGCGTGCACGAGTCGGGTGATCTGGAGCGAGGTGAGCTCTGCAGTATATAGTAATTAGACCGCACATTGGACTTGTTAATGTAAACCGTACATCTGATGCTGCTGGAGCTAGTGGCGTGGAAGCTTAACAATCGCGAGTAAACATCATGAAATGGAAAACCGTGCCAACAAAATGAAACGGGGGCGGTACGCATCGAAACGCGAAATCAGACTTCACAATTGAAAAAAAAAAATAAAGCCACTGCAATTAAGCGCCTACCTACATCACAGAGAATAATATTTTATAAAGCCATATAAACAGTGGCAAATCTCTTATTGAAGCACTAAGCAACTCAGGTATAGTTCCCTGTGAAGCTAATTTGAATAATTTCAAAGGAAAAATTGTTCCGGGGCCGAGTATCGAATCCGGGACCTTTCGCTTAGCGCGCCAACGCTCTACCGCCTGAGCTACCCAGGAAATACACCAGATACCGGCTCAATTTTTCCCTTTACATTCCTGGCGGTCTGTCAGCCCACTTGAGGTATGTGGATATAAAGGGAAAAATTGAGCCGATGTCTGGTATAGTTTCTGGTTAACTCAGTCGATAGAGCGTTGATGCGCTCAGCCAAAGCTACGTAACACATGTTCAAATGAGATCCTTTCAGATTCTGGGTGACGCCACTCTTGAGAAAATGTTTGCTTGAATTTTCAATTGGCGTGGATTCTCATGGAGTTTAGGTATACAGCAAGGCATGGCTCAAATTTCTGTCCGAGATTGTATAATAACTTCATTAAAAACATTCAAAATTAGCATCTTCCAATAACCTTCTTCTTCTGCCTGACAAGTGTTAGGCCACAAGGCCTGTTACGGTCTCACATAAAATTTTCACGCCATCTCTTAGCAGGACGACCCACAGATCTTTGGCCATGTGGTACATAATTATAAATTGCCTTTGTGAGTGTACTATTACTCATTCTTTCCGAATGATGTTTCCAATTAGACTGATATTGAACAATGTAATCTAAAACTGGTTGAGTTTTTGGTTCCTTTAAAATTTCACAATTTCTTTTCAGATCCCATTTAGTATAGCCTAAAATATTTAAAGTTTTAAAAAAATCTCAACAATGAAATAAGAGAGAGAGAGAGCACATCTGAGCATCTTCCAATAATAAATTATTTAAAACTTCGACTGATTTTAAATACTGATTACTATTCTAATAAATTTTACTCTTTTTATGTTTTTTTTTTTTTTTCATTTTTTTATCCTCACATTAAATTTGAAATATTATATGTTATGAATCTTTCAAAATTCTATAATTATATTATTGCATAATATTAATATCCGGTAATTTCATCACTATAGAATTTTGTTATTCTAGGTTTAATTTGTAATTCAGTAAATACAAAAATATTATTTGTTCTTAACTTCTATGATAAAATGTATAGCTTTCATTAATCAGGTAAACTTGTCGTACTTTAATTTTTATTGTAATTGTAATTGTAAATTTAATATTAATTGTAATTTTATTCTTCGTATTATAGTTGTAATCCCCTGGTAGAGGGACAGAGAAGGCCTGACGGCCTTATCTCTACCAGATTAAATAAATAAATACTAAATATTTTGTATTCATTTTCCAATTGTATTATTTAATACTTTTTCATTTACTTTATTACTGTTTAAAGGCGCCATCGCCTCTTGTACTTTCTAGTTAACCTACTCTTCTCTATATTACCTATATATTTTCATTGTGTTTCTTGTACTATTATTTTAGTATTTTTCACTTCACTTTTGCTTACTTAGGTTTGATTAATTAAATTAAACAATCAAATGATTATCTTAGTGTAGGCTTAAGTGTGTAATATTACTTTATTATTTAACGTAAACTCCACTCCCGGCCACAAGCTTTTGCTTCTTCCGGAGTGCCAATCAAAAGTGTAGTCTACTATCATTTTTCAAATAAAAATTGTTGTTATTATTATTATTATTATTATTCATAATGGAGTCTAACAATATACCAGAAACTATTCCGAAACCTATCACAACTATCAAACAAAGTGAAAGAGGATATTTTGTTCTACAGAGGTGTGAAAATTATTAGAATAATCTTAATTTTAAAGGTTTTTTAATAGTTCCTTCACAAATATTCATTGAATTAATGAATATTGGTATATAATATTACTATACTGATGCAGGATATATTTACTACTAACAATGCCGGAAAGCATTGTTGTACATTGGTATTTTTCTTATCTTACAATTGTTATGGGAATTCAGAAATTATTATATTATGTTGGCGGAATTGGAAACATCAAAAATTAATTAAGAAATGCTTTAAACAAATTGTTCTTTGCGTTTACATTGTTGTGAAGGTTCAAATGAGCATATACATCTGTTTCTTCTTCTTCTTCTCCCTTCAAGGTTTAGGTGATATCACCTGTTCCGGTCTCTATCGTCCAGCCACCTCTTGCGAGGTCTACCCAGATCCCTTTTCCCGATCGGGCGATAATTCATTATCTTCTTTGGTAGCCTATTCTCTGCCATTCTGTCAACATGATCTTTCCATTTTGTTTTATTTTCTTCTACCATGTCGTGTACTGAGAAAATATTTAAATCTGATCTTATTGTTTCATTTTTTATTTTATCGGCTTTAGTGCATCTTCTTACGTATCTCATAAATTTCATCTCTGCTGATTGTATACGTGATTCTTCTTTTTTTGTTATTGTCCATGATTCAGAGCCATATATAAGAGTAGGTACAGCCATAACTTTATAAAATTTCATTTGAGTTTCTTTTCTCGCTTTTCTTCCTAAAGTTCTTCCAATTGTTCCACATATCATCTGAAATCTATTAACTTTCTTCTCAATATCTTTCTCATAATTAAAACTAATATCACATCCTAGATAATTGAAGTGGGATACTTGTTCTAAAATGTTTCCATTTACTATTATCTTAGATCTAACAGGATTTTTCCCTTTAAAAGCCATTATCTTTGTTTTGTTTGCAGATATAGTTAGATTGTAAAATATTGCGTTTTGGCTTAATCTATACACTGCTCTTTGTAGGTTATCTTCTGTTTCCTGGATAATTATTTGATCATCAGCGTATAGTAAAGTATTTAAAGGTGTGTTAGATTCTATTTTAATCGCAGTCTGTATTTCATCTTTCCACTTCAAAACTAGATCGTCAATATATAAATTAAACAGAGTGGGTGATAAACTGCACCCTTGTCGAACACCTAAATTTGTTAAAATTGCTTCTGACACTTTAAAACCTGAGCTAATAACTATTTTGGTATTTACATATAAACTCTTAACGGCACTAATAAGGTGCTTAGGAAAGCCTCTTATTTCCAGTATTTTCCATAAAAGGGGTCTTTTCACTTTATCGAAAGCTTTTTCATAGTCAATGAATGCTAAGTGGGTTTCCAAACCAAACTCTCGACGTTTTTCAATAATCTGCCTCATTATAAATATATTATCACTAGATGAGCGTCCTTTTCTACATCTGTTTTATGCATATAATTTTTTATGTTTCCAATTCCGACAACATAATATAATAATTTTTGAATTCCCATAACAATTGTAAAATACGTAAAAAAAACCAATGTACAACAATGCTTTCCGGCATTGTTAGTAGTAAATATATCCTACATCAGTATAGTAATATATACCAATATTCATCAATTCAATTAATATTTGTGAAGTAACTATTAAAAAACCTTTAAAATTAAGATTATTCTAATAATTTTCGCACCTCTGTATTTCTAGTGGCTTAGCAGACGTGAACTCACCTCACTTCATTCAGTTGGAAGCAGAAACGCTGATATCTTGATGAATGCGTTCGTCACTGGTTAAAATGTAATATGTGATACATTTAACGGGCAAACAGCGTGGCTACAATGTTAGCAGAAAACACGGCGTGAAATACATACATTTACTCCACTGTGCTGTAGTACACCTCGTGGGACTGGGATTGACAAATCACTATTGATACCTACGGGGAAAGATAAAGAGATCTGCAGGCTGTAGGGGAGTTTGGGGGCGTCCCGTAGGGGAATCTATAGAGCTGGAGGGCATTAGAGCATACATAGTATATCATTCAGTTGGAAGCAGAAACGCTGATATCTTGATGAATGCGTTCGTCACTGGTTAAAATGTAATATGTGATACATTTAACGGGCAAACAGCGTGGCTACAATGTTAGCAGAAAACACGGCGTGAAATACATACATTTACTCCACTGTGCTGTAGTACACCTCGTGGGACTGGGATTGACAAATCACTATTGATACCTACGGGGAAAGATAAAGAGATCTGCAGGCTGTAGGGGAGTTTGGGGGCGTCCCGTAGGGGAATCTATAGAGCTGGAGGGCATTAGAGCATACATAGTATACTAGCTCGTGCCGCTTCCCTTAAGGGGGACTAGCAGAGTAACCCCCTCTTACATCTGACATACCCTAAACTAGACCTTTTAATCCCTTGTGCCAGTAACATATTTCGAAGGATGAAAATTAAACATAACGTAAGCGTTAACTTAATAGTAATATACGTTACAAGAGCGGTATGTTGACGTTTTCATGGTCGAGGAAAGGATTGAAAAAGCGAAACGTAGTTGAGCTTTTTTAATTTCCGAAAACATGAAAACAAACATCCCGCATGTGTATCGTACATTATTTTGTGCGAAGATCGTTTATTACATACCTGAAAGACGAATTTCTAATTAGTTGCAATGAAATCTCCATCTTGGTTTCTGTTTAATGACGGCAACTTCGGAAAACCAAAATATCTTTCTTCAACATTGTTGCTATAAAATGTTTTCTGTGTTTACTACACTCCAGCAGGCCGTGATATACGTCTGTCTTCCCCCCCCCCCCCAGTCTATAAATGCGAACTTAAAACAAACGGTAAGGTTATGTAAAGATTTATTTTTAATTTTAATATTTTAACAATATTATTTATATAACATATTGCAGTAATAACATCGGCATCTGGAATCTTGTTGATTTTTTCACGGCTTCCTTAATGTTACTTGTATCAGGAATGCAATAAGTTTCGTGGAGTAGTAGACTTTACTTAATTTTTGCAAATATTTAAAAACAATAATTAACATTGCAATTTAGGTGAAATTGCAGTGGTAAGTTTCCAATTTATAATTATTACTATGTTAAACGTGTCTAAAGATAATATGTTAAAAGCCTAAAGCAGTAAAATGAATGTCGCGGTTAAGCGGTAAGAAGAGGGAAATTGTTATGTCTGTTACGTTGGGAATACTGAATGTGGTATTTCACACTTACCGCGTATTGGTTCTGTGCGGAAAACAAGCAAATACGCACGATCTCGCACAAAAATGAAAACGTTACGGTAAAATGAAGAACATTCACGATGAGAACATAAACATAACAGCTAAGATACTTGGTAACCATGGAGTTTGCAAACTTTCATGTTAACGTCTAACGGCAATGTTTATGTGAATCATTGTGAATGATCCCATTTGATAACCTGGGCGCAAACTTCTGTGTTTATGTTTAATTTTTATTGTGAATGGGCCTTTACACTGCTGATTGTTAAGGTCCGGAAACTTTAAGCTGAATGAAAGTAGAATGTGAAGAGGAAAAACATGGATGGAGCTATACAGTTTATTGCTTTCAATCTTGTATCTTAATGCAAAACTGTGAAAGAAATTTGAACGTGCGGCATATGGCTGAATACAACTTATACATGAGAAGTCCCTCGATATACATTCTACACGAAATTCTGTAATCCTCAATTGCATGTCTATTATCGAAGAAAGACAAGAGTATCCTGAAAGCAATTACATTCTTTGCTCTAAATAACAGAGAGCTTCATTAAATCTACGACTTACTCAATGGACTAGAGAGATCTTTGTATACAATTTCAATCTAGAGTTAAAAAGAGAGAGATTTAGCAATGAAAAAGAGAAAATGGGAGTGGATCGCTAAAGAAAGGAGACAGATTATTCCTACAAATGGTCTCTGCATTTTATCGAGAAACACAGTATTCAGGGCGGCACTCAAGTTTCCGTAAGCCTGTACTTCACACAACTCCAGTGGATAGTCGAGACAAATATTCTGTCGGTCTCGGAATGGCAGACAGCGTAGTTTGCGTTTAAGGAAGACATAGCTGGCAGGAAAGCTGGGTTGCAACTGCTAACTATGTATTAATTAGCGTAATCCAACACAAACTTCCACGCAAACTGGAACACTAAAACATTACAGCTGTCACATAGATATACATGCGAACTAACTGCAGGTAACTAAACTTTGCATAACACAACTGTAGGATGCAATATTAGAAATGGATGGAGATGACCCACGGTTTGCTCTAGTTATGTCTCGATTCCGAAATACAATATGTACAGATTGTGATTAATTACTTCCAAACACAGAGCTGACACCAGTCAGTGGGAGTATGTAATGACTGTCCTGGATTCGTGTTTAGTCCCTCGATTCGACCTCCCTGGGTCCATCTAACTTATTAATTTGATAGAAGAGAATACCAACATGTCTATCAATCGCGCGCCAAATGACGCATTTACCTTCAAAACTGAAGTGTAATTTCACATATAAATGTCTTCTCATAGACGCAGAGTTAGTCGAACGGCTAGAGCAGGCATTGTCAAAATTGAGGACCACTGTTACAAAACGCGCTTTGTGCAGATATGGGCAAAATGGAGTTTTCTTTGGTATAAAGAAACAATTTGGTTTTGATTTGTATATGTACCAAATACTAATAATAAAATTAAAGCGTTTAACACGGAATTTTCAAATTCTTTTTACATACAATTTTACAATCAGTTATTTGTGTCTCCTGAAAAATTATAATTCTGCACAAAGCGAGTTCTGGAAAAACGGCCCTCAATTATTCACGTCGCAGGGGCAGCTCAGTGAACTGTTTTTGTTTCGCCCCCTCTCTTCCGTCCATCTGTCCTACAACGTCAGTACACAAGCACCTATCAGTGGCGGGTTACCTGCTTAGGTTTAGATTGCTTCTTTCTCAAAACCTACTCTTATTTGGAAACGTATGTTTAAGAAAGAATGGGAGGAACAGTATTTGTTGTGAACATGGTGACAATGTAGAGCCCTTTTGTGTTCTCAATTCTATTAGGCACTTATAAATCAAGAATCTAGCGACATTATGACCATGTCATAATGATTATCACGAAATCATAGATAAACATAAACGTATCTAATATGATTGTAAACGGAAATGTATATAATAAAAAATAAGGATAAAATAACTTTTCTTTAATAGGGATGGACGGAGTGAAGCAATTACGACATTTAAAAAACGAAATTCAAATCATAGTTCTGGTACTAAAATATGATAAAACGAGATATGAGTGAAAGAAAACTCCCTGCCAGTTATGTTATTGCTTTGGAAATCGCAAAATCATTGAAGTGCAATAATGAAGGAAAGTTCAATAAAACAATATGTTTGAATAAAATTCTAACATTAACTTAGGCTATCTGTCTCGAATAATCTGATGTTTTAATAGTACGAAATCCACACTGACAATGCAAAGAAAGTTGTTACTTGGTTATTTAACGACGCTGTATCAACTACGAGGTTATTTAGCGTCGATGGGATTGGTGATAGCGAGATATATGCCGAGATGAGGCCGAGGATTCGCCATAGATTACCCGACATTTGCCTTACTTTTGGGGAAAACCTCGGGAAAAACCCAACCAGGTAATAAGCCCAAGCGGGAATCGAACCCGTGCCCGAGTGCAACTCCGAAACGGCAAGCAAGCGCCTTAACCGACCGAGCTACGCCGGTGGCCTCAATGCAAAGAATGATGGACACTAAAACACCAGCTTAAAGAGAAATAAAAATGAAAGGTGAATCAATTCTCTCGCTATAAGTGGAAACATAGGAATTGATAGAGTAGAATTGGTAATTTTCACAAGAATTGCTCTTTACCTTAGTTCTGAAACCTGCTAACATTAACAGGTTTGGAAGTAAATCCCGAAAAGACGAAGTATATGATGTCTAGTGACAATATTGTACGAAATGGAAATATAAAAATTGGAAATTTATCCTTTGAAGAGGTGGAAAAATTTAAATACCTGGGAGCAACAGTAACAAATATAAATGATACTTGGGAGGAAATTAAATACAGAATAAATATGGGAAATCCCTATTATTATTCGGTTGAGAAGCTTTTATCATCCAGCCTGCTGTCAAAAAATCTGAAAGTTAGAATTTATAAAACAGTTATATTACCTGTTGTTCTTTATGGTTGTGAAACTTGCACTCTCACTTTGAGAGAAGAACATAGCTTAAGGGTGTTTGAGAATAAGGTGTTTAGGAAAATATTTGGGGCTAAGCGGGATGAAGTTACAGGAGAATGGAGAAAGTTACACAACACAGAACTACACGCATTGTATTCTTCACCTGACATAATTAGGAACATTAAATCCAGACGTTTGAGATGGGCAGGACATGTAGCACGTATGGGGGGAATCCAGAAACGTATATAGTGTTAGTTGGGCGGCCAGAGGGGAAAAAGACCTTTAGGGAGGCCCAGACATAGATGGGAAGATAATATTAAAATGGATTTGAGGGAAGTGGGATATGATGATAAGAGACTGGATTAATCTTGCTCAGGATAGGGACCAATGGCGGGCTTATGTGAGGGCGGCAATGAACCTCCGGGTTCCTTAAAAGCCAGTAAGTAAGTAAGTTAACATTAACAACATTCTAATACAGTAAAATCTCGTTAATCCGGACCCCGATAAGCCGGACTTCGCTTAATCCGGACAGGGAAAAAAGATGGGTTGCAAAAATTAAAGAACCTTGTTTTAAGACTTATTTTTATACATTAGAATTATAGCATTACAATAATTACAATATCACACCTACAGTATTAAAAATAAAGAAAATCCATGAAGTTTGCATTAAAGTACTGTAATTAAACTATACAATGATTTACGTTTCAGTGTACTATATAGTGCATAGTGTATTTAGGCCTAAGCCTTTTAAATACATCATAATAAACGTGTTTTGTTGCTATAAATGGAGTTTTAATACACTTTCTACTGTTCTTTTAGGTTATTTCAGTTAATCCGGACTTTCGTTAAACCGGTCAACTTATCTCCCCAATTAGTCCGGATTAACGAGGTTTTACTGTATTGCATAACTCATATCATTCCCTGATTATTCATTCATTCATTCAATCATACTTTTCTGCCCAAGGAGAAGGTAGTTCATTACAAACCCAGCTTTCCCTAATCTTTCCTCTTTTTTTTCTCCTTCCTTTTAGTCTTCGCATACAATCCATATATCATAATATCATCTGATCTTCTTCTGCCCCGAACTTTCCTCCCGTTCGTCATTCCTTGCAGTGCATCTTTCAGTAGGCAGTTTCTTCTTAGGCAGACACTCACCCATTTCTTTTCCTCTTCAGTACGAGTAACTTTTAAGTAACAATGGTTTCAATTGTCAATCAGGGTTAAAATTCAGCGCGGGAGAGAAATAGCGCAAACAATTTTCCTGAAGTTCTCATACGTCTTAAAGTTACTTCCTTTGGAAATTAATAAATCAAGTAAATACGTGTCCACTGTGGTGTATATATCAATTAAATATCTATGATAGACTCAACTAATTGCTAAACCGTATAAAATTCTCATAAACTTTCTCCAATGGACATACAGGTAGATAGTTATGTTTCACAAATAAAGAATTAATGGTAGATAAAGTTTTAACCACCACATAAATAACACATCTGTTCGATACCTAATACCTAAGACAGAATAATGTCGGTGTCATTTTATTTCTTTGGACCTTACTGCAATTGTGCTACGTGAAAATTAACTTCTAACGACAAGCTCTTGCTCTCATAGAAGGCATAAACATAAAATCGTTATTTCAATGAGTCCAACGAAAGCTGCAATAGCAATACCGCCTTCAAGCATCGAAACAACAGGTTACGTATATTTCGCACCTGGCACAAGAAACTATATTGGAGAGACAATTTACGAGACAGCTGCTACAGTAAACCGCTGAAATCACCCGTGATGTTTCCAGCCACTGGGACGGCCTAAGTCCAGAAGTTAAATATGTTTTGGACATTAAAGTCCTATCCCATTATTCGACGAATGGATTTTATGGTGGCGTCATAAAAGAACATGGAACAAGAGTATTTCTGAAGTAACTAGTGTCATATTTCCGATAAACACGGAATAAAATATATTACTGAGTATAATTTCACGCTTTTTCTGTAATATGTCCTTCAGCAGTTCCAGAAGAAATAAAAGAGACATCAACTTCGAAATCTATCAAGACAAACATTAATGTCTTTAATATATTTCTTACTGCCAAAGCGAATAAACCGCAGGAAGAAAGTAAAGAATTTGCAGTTAAAAACAGACTGTCGGTTTTACTGGAGCACTGTTGCAATACCAATACCATACATGGTACCATACCGTATTGAGTTATGAACTTAGTACATAATAACAGTAGCGTTCTCTTTTCATAAACCGGTACTGTTAACTGATATTAAAAGCACAGAATCTAAAACAGCATTTTCTTTGGATCAAAAGATTTCCCGACCTGATTGGCAAGTTGGTATAGCGCTGGCCTTCTATGCCCAAGGTTGCGGGTTCGATCCCGGGCCAGGTCGATGGCATTTAAGTGTGCTTAAATGCGACAGGCTCATGTCAATAGAGTTACTAGCGTGTAAAAGAACTCCTGCGGGACAAAATTCCGGCACATCCGGCGACGCTGATATAACCTCTGCAGTTGCGAGCGTCGTTAAATAAAACGTAATATTTAAAAGATTTCTTCCTGGATCCTATGATTGGCAATACTGATTGCAATAACCTTAGTCTCTTTTTATGTTCAAGAATGGTATCTACATGTAAGGTTGACTTGAACAGTGGTCTAGAGAGAAAGTTCATGATTTCATTCGGTTTCAACTGTTGTGCGTGAGAGACTAGAGTCACGTTGAAGACAGTTTACTGTCACTCTACTCTTCTCCAATATCGCAATTTAATGAGCGTATTATTCTTTGTCATACGCCCATTATTATTATTATTATTATTATTATCATCATCATCATAATCATTATTTATGTAGTTCCGCGTAACATTTTACGTCATAAGATAGGCAGTATCGGTTTTTCTACAAGTTACGTCAACTGGTTTCAAAACTATCAAGTGGCAGACAATTCTGTGTACGTCCGTTTAACGAAATCTCTAATCCATGTAACTATAACTATGGAGTCCCGCAGGGCTCTATTTTAGGACCTCTCCCTTTTATAATTTTCATTGATAAATGTACAAGAATAAGTTATATTATTCGCTGATGATTTAAATTTCTTCCGCTCAATCAGAAGTATTACTGACTGTTAATCTCTCCAACGTGGCGCTGGCATAATTGCAAAGCAGTGCGAAAACAACGGTATGAAAATTTTCGTTTCCAAAACTAATACAGTAACAGGTTTTCGAGAAAAAAAACTTTCTCAAATTCAACTATTACTTTTTTTTTTTTTAATAATAATGTTCCAATTAACAGAACAAAACCTTACACAGGGCTTCAGACGCAATTTGTAGGTCGCTTATCGCCCATGTTCAAATTCCGACACCAAATCATCTCTTGTGATTAAAAAAACTACACCCATATCAAGAATCTCATCTTATCGTATTATCTGTCTTCCTCCGATGAAATTTAATTTATTTTTTCTCAATTTTAAGTACTGCTCAGTGTCCTTGTTTTAGACATTTCTTAATTTAACTAATTTCAGGCTAATTTTCTCATATTCTAATAATAAAGAAATACGAAATGATTTCTTCATCAATTATTATCTTAGCCTATATCCCTTAGAAGTTTTCCGTAACAGGCCAGTGTTGTAGTTATATTTAACGTAGTCTACATTTTTAAATATAATTAGTTCATCATTTTTGGATCGTTTACTGCAACTTCCCATATTTCGAGCAATCAACACTGCCTTGGATCGTTTACTGAAACTTCTCACATTTCGAGAATTCAACACTGCCTTATCACCAGAGAAAACAGAAATGGTATGAAATTCCCTATTAATATGTAAAATTCAGTCTCTAATATTTGTATTTATAAGCAACTGTTACTGTAGTAATTTGATTTGTATCATGAACAGACGGGGTAAAAGCATGAGAATGGCAACGTCTAACAAAGAACAAGTAAACTCCGTTACTCAACATAATGCTACAGTAAAGTTAACAAAACAACACGCTTTCTTCTCCACTTCGACACAACCTGATTCCTATTTCAATTCATGGACAGAGACATACTCCACTACGGAATTTCTACAACTTGGGAGGGGGTCTTCATGACCAACACATTTAAGCCAAACGACTTGGAAGAGAGAGAAGACGATTATACCTAGAGAAAAATCTAGATTTCACGTTCTCGTTCATCTTCGCACTTTCAATAATGCATGAACTGCAATCCCAATTTACTGACGTCACTTTACTACTTTCGTCTTGGACACACATGTTTATTACGGTGTTAAAGACCTTGTACGTAACCCTTCACTTACAGCGAGCTAACTTGATAATGATTTTCAAACATGGCAGAAAGGGACGTAAAGGAAGACCTCTCACTTGTTTAGAAAAAATAATAGTACGTTTATTCGCTGGAGAGATGAACAATTTTCTCCATCTGCTGTAAGGAGTAAACCTATAACTTACGTCACAGATTTCTTCCCGTATAGACTCAAAAACATACAACAAAATTTAAACGCAGTGCAGTTTAAATTCCGTGGTTATGAATGAAACATTGAACTTATAGGGCCATATTCATAGACATTCTTAGCGCGGGCTTCCGGTGGATGATCAGCGAACTAACGTTTTTCGTATTCATAAACCAGTGTTAGCGATGTGATATATGAATCCTGTACAAGTAACCAGTCGATAGTCGGGGCTAGTTTAGCACGCTCGTAGCGCGGGCTAGCGAAATGTCTATGAGTAGCAACCATAGATACGAAACATTAACTCTGAAACGCTCTTCTGTTCGAAGTTATTTTAATATATTCTGTTCTGAACGCTCTCCTAAACTGAATGGCAAAAAGCAAATGTATCGCTTGCCGCCTCCTCAACTATCAAATACGGTTTCTGTGAGTATGGCTTCGATGTGCGTCGTCACAGAATGGTGCTATTCTTAAGTAGAAATCGAAACCGTGGCCGAGACAGACAAAATTGATTTAGTGACAATACCATTAAATCACATTTCCCGACAGCGGTAATTTCCATTAACAAATATGCCGGCCCATTCTGTTGTCTTCAAAAATAGATTTGGAAGTCTCCGCTATATCGAAGTACAAATCCCTGTACAAACAACTCACATTGAAAGACACAAAACAATAATAATAAAAAAAGGTTTAAAACATAGCGTAAAAAGATTGGTTATACAGTAAAACCTGCCTAAAGCGAAACCTGAATAAACCGTAAACCTGCCTTAAACGTAATATTTCTCTGATTCCCTGAAGTTATAAGGCATTTTATAGTTTGAAACGGAAACTGCCAGTCCCAAGCGAGAAGAATCACTGAATAAAATGGAATTTACACTGCTGTAGTGTAATATAATAAAATTAAAATAAACTGTAGAAATGACATGCAAGAAACTGTACCACTCACTAGCTTTCTGAACAGGCAGTTGAGTGTGATGCAATGCTTGTTGTGTGGCACTAGTATTGTAATGATAACTTTTGAGTCACAGACCTACCCCGTTCCAACTTTAGTCCGTTAGTTTGGCTGTGCTGTTAGTGTTAGTGTTATCCTTCAATTTGTTAGTAACAATAGTAGGGGACAAACATAAAACACTTACCCTATGTGAAACAATTAAGCACAGGAGCAACTGAAATTCACAATGGGGGGGGGGGCTATATTCGAACATCTCAGAGAATTATTTATCCTGTATAATACTTTCAGATAAATAAAACGCATTAATACAATTTAAAATATTAATTATTATTTTGTATTGATATTTTCATTGCAAATGTCCGAGAATAGGAATATGTTCCTGTTACAGAACATACTTTTTTTTTTACATTTGTCCTATTTTTGGATAGTAAGTTTTAGTCTTTGTATTATTAAACTATGTTACATAGTACAATAAAATGACGGTTACATTTCAATGCTAATTATCACTGTATTCCATAACTTGACTTAAGGCCCGCTCCCACTTAACGGAATCGAATCGAAAAGAATTTCTCTTCACAATGTATTAGAAGATGACAGAAAGTGGCGCGTCGAATCGAACCGAATCGAATACAATTCATGAGCTAGAATATTTATTTCACTGCTGGAACAGAATGTCTTGTTTCGGGTATGATCGCATGTTCTCGTGAAGTCTTCGTGAAAAAACAAACGAGTCATATCCATTTTTGGTAGTGTAATTTGTTTTTTGAAAGTTATTGCTGAAATAGTATGTATACAAAAAAAAAATACAATTCAATAATATGAACGAAGAAAAATTAATAAATCTTCTTCCGCTATCCGCTATTGTACGACAAAACATAAACTTACTACTGTAAAAATGTCTGTGATAATGTTGGAGCGAAATAAGTAAATTAACTGAAACGTCAGGTAAAAATTAAAATCCGAAGAAGCGCAAAAGGGCGGATTTTTTTTTCTCCATCGCTCAGAAGATAACCAACTGGAAAATTCTCTATGTGTGTCTCATGTGTGTGTCATGAATCCTGTAATTCCTTTTCGTGTTTTGGATATATATTCTTTCTTCGCCTCATCACATAACTGTGCTAAAACTATAAATCTATCCATTTTAAACTGCAACACGATTCCGTTCGGTTCGATTCCTCTTTTGCTATGGGATTGACACAAACTGTATTGAGTAACCCCTCTCCGTCAATGTAAATGCCGGTCTAGAGATCTCCTTATCCCACATTTTGCTTCATTAATGAATTTATGATCATATACACAGATCTCTCTGTAACATTCGAAAGCCAGGTTTCTAGAACTGGCGGCGTCAGTAGCATGTTCATAAAGTGTTGAGCTGTACAAAGCATTCTTTTCTCTTGCTCATCTTATAGACAAACCTCTCAGATATTCTTCCACGGCTTCTTTCATATCATCCTCATTTCATATTTTCCAACCTTACATAGAGAAAGAAACTCTTGGCATACCGTATGTAACAACAATGCAATGGCCCATTTCTTTCAGACGTCGTTTAATAACATGTCTCCGAATAGTTACTGGTACTCTTCAAATAACATCGGCCTACATAAAATCATAGAAATTAATTACTTATTCAAATGTTTCTGTCAGGAATTAGGAACATTTGTGTATCCGAAAATAGGAACAGTGCATTAATTATCCAAACTTTCCTAAAAAAAAAAAAAAAGTGTCCGGGGCTTTAAAAAAATAAACTGAAACCAACTAACAACGGTCGAAGCTCTATTGCTTGTACTGAAAAAATAATAATAAACTTTTTGTAAAATATTGTTATCTTCTTTAGAGAGAATCAATTATCACTCTATATTACAAAAGGACAAAATATTAAATTCTAACTTTGCTTACTTTCCGCTATTTGGAGCGTGGGTTTCACACACAATCCCCCTTGTGTAGCAATCAGCTCCAGAATGTTACTGCTTTGTATAGACTCGCTAAACGAATGTGTAAAGGATTCTCTACAAGCACAGCGTGACAAAACGTTAGGAATGGCCGGAAATAAGGTCTGTCCGTTGATTAAGCCCCTACCCTATTATTTAATTGGAGGAATTTGCATTAACCGCAAATAATTCAGAACTAATACTGTCTTTTATCAATGGTTTTTACAGCACCGGACTGTCTTGTCTTTACACTTTTCAAAAATAGCTGTTTTCACACTGCAATGTTTTCTAAACTGTAATTACCTGTTAATTTTTCCATCAATGTTCTTAAAATTTAAAATGCTGAAACATCTGTACAGAGGTCTTAAACCTGCATAAAACGAAAATCTTCCTGAAACGGAAATCATTTCTGGTTCCAAGGACTTACGGTTTAGACAGTTTCAATGTATTCGTATTTACGTAGACAGTATTTATTTATTTATTTATTTATTTATTTATTTATTCATTTGTTGTTGAACATAACAGGCAAAGCCCAATTACAATGTTCACGACTAACAAATTAATTTATAAAACATAAACAAGGAAATGGAAACATACACTTATTAAAAACTGAAACAAAATAGAAATAAGAGACAGAAAAAAAAAAAAGAGAAATTGAAATAAGGTGTGAAAGCAGCTTCAAATTAACTAACAACAATATTCTGTAAAATATGATAACAAATAATTCTGTATCTAGAGAAATTCATATTGAAAATATCAACATTCGGATGAGGATGTAATTTATTGTATAACTGTAATATTTGGAAAACTGGGGAATTTTTGTGGGATTCAGTATTTGTCCTTGGTATGTAAAAGAAATTTCGAAATTTCGTTTTAAGCTTAGGTGCATATAATGTTATATAATAAAATAAACCAACACAGTCCAACTTATTGTTAATAATTTTATAAAGAAAGTTTAAAGATTGACAATTTCGCCGAATTTGCAAACTAGTAAAATGGAAATGTTGAAGCATTGTAGCATAACTCTCATAGGTAGGATAATCATTATAAAGTCTGTAATATAACCATTTTAGAAATTTATTTTGAATTTTTTTCTAGTAACAGAATATATTTGTTAGTAACTGGTTCCAGATAACAGTAGTATACTCTAATTTAGATCGAACAATAGAATTATACAAAATTATTATAGTTTTGACTTTAAATTTACAAGAATTTCTCATAACAAAACCTAAACTTTTAAAGGACAAATTTATAATATTATTAATATGACTATGAAATGTAAAATTACTGCTAAATAATATACCTAAATCTTTATGTTCATTTTCTGCTGGTAAAACTTTTGCCTCTATTTTATATGAAAATTTAATTGTATTTTTCAATCTAGAAAAGGTCATATGTATACACTTATTTATATTAAATAACAATTTATTATTAATACTCCAAATATGTAAGTTTGTAATATCTGTTTGAAGTAGCTTACAATCTGATATAGTTTTGATTTCTTTATACAATTTAATATCATCCGCAAATAATAAAATTTTAGAATGTTGTATACAATTCACAATATAATTAACAAACAATAAAAACAATAATGGACCAAGATTGGAACCTTGAGGCACATCAGAATTTACCGTAAAAGGCTTAGAAGTATGTCCATGAAAGTTCACAACTTATACTCTTCCTTTCAAGTAAGATTAATTAACGATAGCAATGAGAAAAAAAATCCACGTTGTTTCAGTTTTAATAAAAGAATGTCACGGTCAACCTTATCAAATGCTTTCTGAAAATCTGAATAAATAACATCAACTTGTAATTTATTATCTAGTTGGGCTGAAACAACGCATTCATCGTTCATGCTATTTTTAAGTAGCATACTGGTATATGTCTTGCATGAGCACAAATGGAGGCCTAGTTATAATAAAAATCCTGAATCATTGAGGACGGAGGCACTGAAGAAACACGCGTGATTGAACACGTAAGTAAGTTACTCATAACACGCTATCAATCGATTTAGAAAATACATTTGATGAAATATAAGAAGGCTAACACATATTGCTATGAAATGTAACTAACACATCTAATGTAGCCTATAGAATCTTTAAGACTAAGAAATAAATGAAAAAACCTTTTTTTTTTTTTTTTTTGTTAGTAAGAACATAGCTTCATTAGCTATACAATTCAAATAATACTTTTAACTGTTATTTCTGAATGTAATACTTCTCTAATATACACAGTAGGTACCTTCCGATTACAGGAGTTTTTAAGAGCTTTGCGCAGCAGACGTCGAGTTGAAAATCACACCCCAAAAACACAGAAAATAATTAGCAAATACATGTAAATGTATAACAAATTTCAACTCTCGTATGTCAATATCCATGTAGATAAAACGATAGCAATGAAGTTTCACTGGTGCAAAAATAAACAAAAATTTACGTATAAAACTCATCATTGAACGACTAATTTTGGAACCCGTGCCTTAACAAATTAACCCGCCTGCCATTAAACAATAGGCCAACCTCTTCTATGGCAAAGGCTATGGCTTCCTGGAGTAAAGAACTGCTAAAAAACACGCCATAATACGATTACTGCCGCCCCCGAGTTCGTTCACATAATGACACGCGACTATACATTTTAAACATTCCTCGAGAGAATTTCTCCAACTACCATTACAAGCCTAGATTTATGGAAATCACTTCCAAATGATAGAAAACTTTCTTAGCGGAGTACTTCATGAAGTTTACGTCTAAGTGCACAAATTGCGGACGATATTGCACGCTACAATTCAGACTCATATTTACCACTGTGTAAATTGTAACTAAGGGTTCGAATCTTTCTTTCAATAAGCAGGGTATAAAAAATATGATTTTTATTAAAGAAATACAAAAACAATGACTTTTATTTACATCATTTTTGAGTTAAATCGGATTTTATTATATTTTTTCTCATATAAATCATTTGATTGCATCGGGATAGGATACAATATAGTTTTGAACCAGTCTTACAGCTGAATGTAACAGAAATAACTGTTTGTAGCATAACAGAATTTTGTAACTTGTTTATCTAAGTCGTACTTTTCTTTCTTATTTGTTTGGACGACAAAGCAGATTTCGCTTAATTTTCAGAGATGGTCTCTCAGTGGATAGGTGATCTGTAACTACGATCTCTTATATTCTGATACTGAAGGTGCAACTACTGGACCTGTCTCTAAATTTTGATCTTCAATGTCAAATACTGGAGTAGGCTTATCCCATTTATTTTTTCTTTATCTATCTTTTATGCTGTTACATTTTTTAATATGTAACTTCATTGTACCAACTAATCCCTGCATTTCTAAACCTTATGAGTAGGGATCGGATTTTTATGCAATATCAAGGTGTGAAATATGTACATATTTACGTAAGAAAAATAAGCTGAATATGTACCAAAATATGTAAAATCATGAACATATTTAATATCAATATGTGGCAGGTATAGGATAGGTAAGCCTCTCCAGTTGTGATTTCATAGAGCACCCGACTTTTTTACCGCATACTTGACACATTGCAATTTTTCCATCTGTAGTGAAACCTTCGTTCACCGCAATCCATGATTTTATTTTTGTCGTTAGGGTTGAAGATACAGGGGCCATTTTAGTTAGTCAAAAACAGTAGATAAACTCACTTGCACTTTACACTGTGAGTACTAAAACTAGAGAACTGAGTGAAATGGATGACGCAACAGCACTGCAAGTACTGTTTCGCTTTACTGGATTAGAGAAAATAAGAGATGTGGGACACATGCATTTTAGCTGGTCCCTGTAAGAAACAAAGTACCTACTAAAACCTCAAACTATAGGCATTTACAAACTGTTGTTTGCCTGGAACTAAGAACGTTATGTTTCGTGCCGAAATATATCTTTTATTGGGTAGGTAAAAATCTATGTATTTCAAATTCTAACTTCCCTAACAAAGTTCCCCCCCCTTTAGAGAAGTAAAAATGAATAAACCCCCTAAATATGTAGATTTATGTAATATCAAGCTATAATACAATGTGGGGTAAATATGTAAAAATATGTAGTATCAAATTTGATTATATTAATGGTAACTACAAGATTCCCACAGATTTGTTATTTATATACGGTTAGGTTGAAAGGAATATAATATGTAATTACATAAAAATCAGGTCCCTACTTATGAGTTGCATGTACCTTTCATGCCTTTTCCACTTCAAGTAGGAAAAACTAAATTTTTAATTCTCTCCAAAATGGGTCACGCTTTTTTTTTCGGTTTGGATTATTCAGTTTAAGTTAACAGCAATGTTCTTGCTACACTTTTACAAGTAGAACAATTAATACGCTCAATAAAGTAACTCTTCTCTTGGTATAACAAGTTACTTTACTAGTAGATGTTAACTAAAAAAAAATTACATAAAAAAACTGAAAAGAAAAAAAAAACAGCACTTTGAATTTGAACAGCAATGAACAACAAGCAATACACAACTATAAGAAAGCAAACTGATTTTAATTACTCGCCTGCGAAACCATTAAATACCTCCCGCTATTGGGCTGCCTAAACAAAAATGAACGGTTTAAATCAGACACGTACATACAATAGTTTACAAGCTATTTTATAGGTATCGACAAAATACCTTTACAATTTAAAAAAAAATTACGACTTTAATATAAAAAAATTAGCCGCCAAATTTTATCCAACATATTGCTCGTGGCCATCAAGTCTGTTTACACCAGTGGATCCCAAACTTTCTGAAGGCGCGGCTCACTTTTGGGCGATGACTTCTGTTTGCGACCCCCCCCCCTTTCCAATACCGTACCGTTCTCGACCCCATTCTAAAAATACAAATTCCCTGTAAAATTGCAAACAGCTATGATTTACTCAAAATCAGTGGCTATCACCCAAAGTACGATTTTAAACAACTGTTTTTTTAATATTCTTCGGAAAAAATTCAAAACAATTACGACAGTCAAAGATGGATATTGAATCCGTTTTTAGACAGTTGCGTTCAACTGCCATAAATAAAACCGAGGGAAGAATTCATTGAAACATCTACTTACTGATGGACTTTTGAAACTAGGCCTACTCCTTTTTTTTTTTTAAATCGCAGAGCATAGTACAGTTTCGAATTAAAAACTCTCTAGGTTACAAAAGAAGCTCGATAACATTTAATATTAGAGGCGTCGGAGATCGAACCCGGGTTCTTGGTTCTACGTACCGAGCGCTCTCACCATTGAGCTACGCCGAAGTTCAATCCACAACATCGAATCGAACCCCTCTCCTCCAGTGTGTTTCCCTTTGTGGCCTGACTCCAAGTTAGGCATGTACTGTATGTTTGAGCGATTTTTTTCTCCTCTAATATTTTTACCGTAACATGTATTCTGTAGGACCAAAAAATAATAAACTTTACGTAGATTGATCGGTAACACTTGCAATTTCGTATTTACTGTCTATGATCACCATCAAAACAAAGCGAGAAATCTCTTTGAACTTGAAAGTGATATCAAATACTTTTAGTCAAGATTTGAGAAGCTATTTTCTGAAAAAGGACACATTTATCGCTTTAATTATTTTTTACTTTAGAATTCTGAAAAAAAAATATATATATAAATGTTATGTTAAGGGTTGTTTTATTTTTGTTTCTAAATACAACATAAATGCATATAATACGCGGTTTTTATTCCGTAAATCATCTCCCTACCCCCTCAGCTCTTTACACGACCTCCCAATGGGTCGCGCCCCCATTTTGGAAACCACTGGTTTACACATTTCTTAATAAGAGTCCGGACTTTGCACAAAATTTCATTCAATACCACAGCTCTATTCCTTTCTACCACGCTTATAACAGTAACTCCATTACTGCCATAAAGGCCTTAATAAATTCGTCTAGATCAGTGTTTCTCAAACTATGGTCCGCGGACCAACTGTGGTCCTCGAGGTCTGTCCTTGTGGTCCTTCAAAAAGGACAGAAGAAAAAATAAAATTCGAACGAATTGCGTATCACACTGTAGCTTAAAATCTCAGAGTTTGGAAATGACACATGGCAATCAAATTTTACTTTTTCTCCCAGTACTGACATTTTATGAAATTTATTACCTTACCCGTCTATCGACTTCCCACTCTACTCTCAGCAACAAAAGAGGGATTTAAAGCACTATATACGTGGTGTTTCTCGACATCTTTTCCCTGCACATCTGGCGCCGCGCCTGTAACCCAGGCAGGGGCCACCTGAATTTATAACAGAGGACCAAGGTACAGAATCTTAATTCAATTTTAAAATATAAGTATACTGGTATTAAAATATGCTACAAAAATGATAAATGATAAGAGTAAGGTGTTCCGCGGAACTGTTCTGACTTTAAAAAGTGGTCCCCACTTCAAAAAAGTTTGAGAAACGCTGGTCTAGATTATAATGTAAGATGTTAGATATATGAAACATTACCTACCGAGCAGTAAAGAAAAAAAACAAGATTAGAAAACAAGAAGATCACACAAGTCCGTGAGGAATAAAGGTCCAGTAACCACAAATAAAATCACCATATAGAAGAGGTACAGTGAAATCTGCATGCGGCTGGCATATTTACAATCGTAACAAAGCTTTGTTTGTCACGCGCACACGTTTACGGTTAAAAATATTTATAATACGGTTAGCAGACCTCAAATCACGAGGCAACAACGGAAATGAATCCAGCAACAAGCTACACATTCGCGTGCGATGGAGGTAGAAAAAAAATCCCTACAGGTAGCTAGCTAGCTGCATAACAATCTAATTGTTTTACTGCCAATTTATTGTGAAGCAGAAACAATTCCTTTTGTTTCCTGTGATGTTGCGGGTCGAAACAAAGGCGATCAATGGAACCGAACGCTTCAGACAATCATGATAAAACTGCAGAATGAAAGGTCACTGCAACTAATCTGACAGAATGTTTCTATGTCTGTCTATGTAGGGTATGTACGCATACGGTATCCGGCGATACGAGTCTGAAGATTCGCCATGTCACTACCTAACATTTGCCTTAAGGCTGGTCCATTATAAACCGGGAACGGAAACTAGAACGGAAAAATTGTTAAAATACATATATTTTTTTGAACGTGAGCATTCACAATTAAGGCTGGTTCACAATAAATCGGGAACGGAAATGACGAGAAACAGAACGGAAATATTGTCAAAATAAATGTATTTAAACGTGAGCATTCACAATTAACTATTGTGAATGCTCACATTTAAATCCATCTATTTTAACATTTCCGTTCTCGTTATCGTTGCCGTTTCCGTTCCAGGTTTATTGTGAACCAGCCTTTAACGAGAATGCTTACAGGAGCCCGGGAATGGGAACGTGACGGTTGGCGAACTAACTTTGCTGGTCTCGTTTCAGATCACAGCTCACAATTTACTCTGTTGTCATCAAAAAGCTATTTGGTCGTCGTATATTTTGTAACAAGGAAGTTGTGACATAATTTCTACTTCATCATTTTTCTTACGGACACAGTCAAATTGAAGTTACAACTATAATCATGAGTGAGTTTTAACACTGTCATATTAGGCATGACTATTATTATTATTATTATTATTATTATTATTATTATTATTGGTGTGTTGGGAAGATAAAAGGAATTGTTACTTTATTATATTTATTATTATTATTATTATTGCTAGGATTTTGATGATCTATAAATCATGAAAAAAATGTCTTAAAACAATGCATATATGACCTGAAAATCTTTAAAAAAAATTCCCTTAACATTGATCTTACATAATTGGCTTAGTAGGAAAATATTTATATTGGTAATTAAGGTTATGTTCTGTTACTATAATAATTAGCGTTAATTGTAAATAATATTCAAATAAATTCAATTTGTCATCTCGTTTTTCAATGTCGAATTCAATTTCAAGGTTATATCAAGTTTAACGAGATTATAGGCCTATCAAGGTCGTCGACATTCGTTTCGGGGAAAAAACCAATACTTTCGCGTCTGCGCACATCTCACAATTTACAAGATTGCACAAGGTTAGTTCCCTTCCCATTCACATAAGAATAACATGAATAGTTATCAATAATTTCAAGTTAGAAATATGGTCGAGCATAAAAAGTCGTATGAAATTTGCCTATAATGGTAATTAAGACGCTCGTATGAAAATTATGAAACTCGCTTGCGCTCGTTTCATAAACATCCTCGCGTCTTAATTACTAACATTAAAGGCTCGTTGCATAATGTACTATTACCTGATGTAGTTTCCGTGTAACCCACCACAAGGCCACTCTTATCCGGAACTAGCAGGCATAGAGAAGCCTATATTGAAGGGGTGATTGGACTGATCCATTATATGGGGTGTACTACGTTAAAATGACAATATTTGTGTAGAAAAAGGGTTAAAATATTATACAAAATAATGGGTATTAATGGGTAAAATATGTAGAGAAAATATCGAAGGAAATCAACATTATTTTACATGAACAATGGGGATTTATGGCCAAATTAAATGAAAATGCCTAAAAAATGACCGAATAAAACAAAAAATGCTCTTCTGAGTTGAAACAAGCAAAAAAAAAAATGACCTAGCAAATATGTCTTAAAGCACTCAGTTTATAGATACTAAAGCAGCTATGTTTCTGGCTTACTAAAAAAAAGATGCAATTTCAACAAAATCCTAGCCCTAATTATTATTATTATTATTATTAAATATAATATGTTAATAGTTTATTAGAATTTACTGATACTGTAATAATTATGTAAAGTTAAGACAAAGACGAGGAACTGGACTGTACATGTGCTGCCACTAACAGAATGTGATTTGACTGACAGACAAATATATGCATAAATTTATTTACTTCACAAACGGTAAGCCGCAAATATTCTTGAAAGTATATTACAATCCTGTAAACCTCTATTTAATCCAACTTACACTTATGAATAATTAATGAATCTGCTTTAACGCGTAACGCCTTCTTTGAACTTAGATTTTCTGATTTATAACATTTACTGCAAACGCTTGGCAATGTGAGGTGTGAAAACCCATGCTAGGCACAGATTTTTTTATTAAAACTAAAATCTAACAGACTCTCAAAGTGAGGTCGACGAAGTGAGAGGTGAGCAAGTAACACAAGACGATCTAGTACGAGAAAAAAACTAATTGCCTCTGGTAAGCCCCCAAGAAAAAACCAGGTTTAGTGTCAAAGGTGATTTAAAAACGATCCGTACACCACCTCCATTCACACTTTTCTTTTATGGCAACCACGGCTACACGAACAGCAGACTACGCAGAGATTGGCAGACTGGTACATGTGTTACACTTCGTTCCATCTCTTTGATACAGTCTTCACTTAACAGTCCATCATCAAAGTGGGCAAGAAGGTCAGACTACCACGCTACAAGGTTCGTTGTTAAACTCTGTAAAAGGCTTCTGTCTATTACTTCACTCACTCTCATTCAAGGCTCCTTGTCCTTAGCGGCTATTTATATTTCATTTTATTTTTATAGTGCTTTACTGAACCAAAAAGCAGAAAATGGTAATGACGTAGGCTACTTGGGCTTCAATTTCTGAATGAAATACGCTACATTTACTACACTTAGGCTACTTCCAATGGCATAAAAATCAATGCTTAGATGCATATCGATTTTATAATCAAGCTAAAGTACTCTGCTGTTGCTGACGTGGTAGTTACGAATCCAGAGAACTCAGGTCTGATTATCCGGCACGCAGTGGAGTATCTTCAGTGGTGAGCTTTGGTCATGCTGACTGCAATACCGACATACTGATGTATAGGGGTGTGATTTTTTGGTATTAACGATATACGCGAAATGTGTTAAAAACTTAATTTTTATGCATGGAAAATGCAAATTCCTTAATGAGTCCAAAACTAAGTGAAATAAATCTGCCAATTATCGCGAAATTGATATAAATTCACGAAATTACTTCATAATCACGATAAAAAAAATAAGCTTCATGGAGAATTCGCATTAAAAGTAACTCTATTTTCCAAATAAAAAGTGAAATTGTTCTTCGTTATAAAATATACAGGATAGATGAACATTCCTACATATTTCATCGTTCAGCATTAAATACGAGTGGTATCTGACAACAATGTACGCATAGTTTCAGGGACTACTTCCAGAGTGTAGCGCAAGCATACATTGGTCATTCCAATAATAATTTAATAAAAATGTTAGTTTATTATTTTTTAAGTTTCTTTAGAATGCGAATACGCACGAAATTGCTTGTTCTTTTATGAAATATTCACCGAAATCAGGATAAAATAATCACCATAAAACCACATACATCGGTACGTATGTTTCCATGATCGTGAATTTTCACTAAGTCTTAATTCATTTAAAATCGTGAATTTTTGCTGCAACTGACCAAAGGCGAAGGTTTAAAATCACGCACTAAACTGTCGGAAAAAAATCACGATTGCAGATAACAGGGGCCCGAATTTTAATGACATCATCTTTTAATAAATGCATCATAGACATTACTAACTTGTAGGCTAAATAAATCCTGATCATGTCTCTTCATATTATAGAAATGCATATTAAGTATAGTAAATTTTGTTGTCATTTTAGGCTTCTTTTTATTGTAAGTATTTTTATGCCGTTATTTTGTTATTTTCATGCATTTACATACAGTGTATTCCGAATCTCACCGGACCGGTGAACAATGACGTCACGCTGCAGCGAAATAGGTACAAAACTGCTGGAAGGATCGATGGCTGTCATGGCGACTGTATAAGTTGTTGTCTGTGCTACGCTAGCAAATTTTGCGAAATTTCCGTACTGCCGTCTCGTTCAAAGAAAAGAGAGCATAAACAATTTATTTCTTGAACCGGTAGTAATAACTGGTCCGTTGACATGTTCGCTCATAAGCCATTAACATATTGTTTTTACGTTGTGCTCATTATAAACACTACAGCCATGACACAACAGTTCACGATGTCATTCGTCTGCTAATTCCCGCGCTATACAAGAACCTATGGCGGCTGATGGAGACTGCCACCACCTCTGCACGCTGATGGCACCGGCGCGATACCGGTGGAGCATCAGTGACTCCATCGGTGAAATTCGGAACACCGTGATGCCATCAGATTGCTCAGCGCTGAGATTCGGAATACGCTCATAGAGTATATTATCATATTTTAAAATCGAAGCCATGAATAGGCATAAATACTCAAACATCACAAGTTTTACTCAGTTATCGAACTGAGAAACAAGAGTACCTGCATTCTTGGAAAACCCGTATCCCTGTAAAATCTAATTTGAAAAGGGCTGCTTTATGTGGAAAGGGTAGCTATTACAATTGCCAATGAACAGATATTTTGTGGGAAGGTACAGCTTCTAGAGCAGGTACAATGGTATAGTTAAAATACTCGTACATATTCCAGTCTGATTGTAAGTGCTTCTGTGCGAATAAGTCCTCATGCGTAGGCCTATAACATTAATTTCCAGCAATTTGGTGCACTTCAAGAATGCTGCCACGAAAGAAGCTTTTAAGGTGCAAGAACCATCGCAACATTAACATAGCCTCAAATACCTTCAGGAAGCCTTAAACATCATATGCCCTTGGCTTGAAAATTGGCGCATCGCATTGAACTGCAATACATGCGAAGCAATGATACTTACTTTGTGTCGTCCTGCTAATTCTCCATGCATAAATCTTTCAACCAACGTGATACCGTGGAAACCAAAGGATGAAGCTGTAAAATATCTTGGAGTGCACTTAGATCGCCGTCTATCATGGAAACATCACATCAATAACAAACTTCAATTGGCCTACTCAAGACTTACTAAATTATATCCGCTCCTCAACAAGAAATCATCTCTAAAGCTACAAAATTGCATGCTACTTTAACATCTCTATTACGACCTCTACCGCTTTATGCCTGTCCTGTCTGGGGAGGAGCTGCAATAAGTGAAATTAAACACATCCAGTCATTTCAAAAATAAAGTCCTACGAATTTCACTCAATTCTCCTTGGTTTGTCCGTAACAGCCAACTGCACAAAGAAACTGGTATTGACACAATCAAACAGTTTATTCATTCACAAGCTAAGAAGTTCTATAACAACCTAGAAAATGTTCCACTACTCTCTCGGAAGGAAGTCCACATTTCCCACCAGAATCAAGAGCCCACTTCCAATGGACCTCATATTATAATCAAAATTTATCATCACACCAACCTATGTAAATAATTATTTATTAACAATTATTCTGCCCTCAATTCAGTGTCATGTATTGTTTTTATATTTTATTTAGAAATGATCTGTATAGCGCTAAATGCGCTGATCGATCAATAAATTATTAAAAAAAAAAAAAAAAAAAAAAGGAGGGTGCAAGAACGTACTGGGCAACAACTGTCGTTCGCTTTCCTTCGAGAACCTGAGCATGGTCAGTGCGGAATGGGGCAAGAATTAAAGCCTATAACGTCATATGAGTAGACACATGCACATTTTCCCTGAAATGCCCCCATCCTATAATGTGTTCGGCTACCGAATAGTTATTTTTTTTTTAATCTTTTCAGATATTAAAATATTTCGTTTCTATGAATTTGAAATGTAAGTTGTTTCACATCGCTGTATATTAGACATTACGTGAACAACGTAAATTTTTACTATTTACGTGTGTGAATATATTTAAGATTTTTTGGGTCTTTCATTTTTAAGGTGTTCAAATCGTTTTACTGGGTTTTTTCCTGTAATTTTATAGATAATTATACAACATTTTTAAATCATAAAAATCCGGGCCCTGCAGCTAACACTTTTCACTGAAACCGGTAACCCCTCCATGACTGCCTATCGTTTAAAAAATTTAATTATGGTTTATTTAACGACGCTTGCAACTGCACAGGTTATATCAGCGCCGACGGTGTGCCGGAATTTTGTCCCGCAGGAGTTCTTTTACTTGCCGTAAATCTATGACATGAGTCTGTCGTATTTAAACACACTTAAATGCCAACGACAACGGCCGGGATCGAACCCGCAACCTCGAGCACAGAAGGCCAGCGCTATACCAACTACGCTAGAGGGCGATACTGTCGTTTAAGCTTGTAGAGGACCTACATTAGGCATATATGAGTTCCGTTTTGAAAGATGAATTCCCAACAAACATGGTGTTAAATACAAGTTGAAACAAAAATTTATAATGCATACCAATTCACGTTATTTTCGGAATGTCTTTGTACATGCAGTTGGAGAATGCGTGGGATTCGATTATCGTATGTATGGATTACAGACCTCTAAATATGGAAAAACCGGAGAACAGCCCAAACGGACCGGTTCGTGGTTCGGGTAAACGACATCGTGTGAGTATTCTGACCATTACTTACATTGCAGTTAAAAGCGGTGAAGGTATACTTTTTATCAACTATTAATCCAAGAACCTAACCATGACTAATGAAAACATTGCAGCAATAACAGCTTCGGTAATTAATTACGGAATGCAACGCCCCTTCGAAGTGGGGAAAGAAATCGATACCAGCGAACAGGCAATGGCAGGGTGATGTGCTGCTTCGTAGTTCGACTTAGGTATCGACTCCATCGTCCAGAAAGGCGTCCAAAAGAGAATCCTTTTCGAGAAAAGCCGATTGACGAACCTAACCAACACGCTACCCTTTCCATTCCTTTCCTGGTGATACTACGTAGCTCCAAAACTTTGAATGCTTCCTTAACCATGATACGAATCCTCACAGAGAATTACATTTACAACTAAAACGAAATGGTAAAATATGAGTCAAAAGGAAAGCTCATATCAACATTATGAAGGCGAGTCAGCAAGTTAAAAATTGAAGTAGCGGCCTACATTTTTTTAATGAGACACCTGATAGCAGTATTATCGATGAGAAACAAAACCGAAACAAAGAAGCAGCAGTCGCAATATGGCGACACCTCTAGCCGATTGTATTGATGCAGCCAGCACTCATCATCTGTGGCTATCAGAGCTAGCATATGGTTCCCTTCAACCTTTCTGTTAAATGTTATGTTTTTATTTAACGACGCTCGCAACTGCAGAGGTTATATCAGCGTCGCCGGATGTGCCGGAATTTTGTCCCGCAGGAGTTCTTTTACATGCCAGTAAATCTACTGACATGGGCCTGTCACATTTAAGCACGCTTAAATGCCATCGACCTGGCCCGGGATCGAACCCGCAACCTTGGGCATAGAAGGCCAGCGCTATACCAACTTGCCAACCAGGTCGACATTAAACCTTTCTGCTCGGATCAAGTTGCCAACCTGTTCAAATGTCCCGGTGACAATATGCATCGGTATTTGATACTTGTCCGCCCTTCAGAGAACTTCTGCACCCAATGAACAGTGTGACAGACAATACTCACCATGCAGGAGTAGCGTTTCTTTATGAATATCCTTCGCTGCCTGACCTTTTATCCAGGAAAAACGCAAACGGAACGCTACTTAACAACGGTAAAGTAGTGCGAAAGTGTCGCCATCTTGTAAATGCTGCTTCTTTGTTTCGTTTGTGTGCAACGATCACAATGACACCTGGATAATACTGCCATCTAGCAATGGCCTTATTAAAAGATGTCATTTGCAGCTTCGCCTAAGTAGTAAAATTAAATTTATGAAGTTGAAGTAAACCCAAGGATCCCGGGAAAACCCAATACTGGGATGCGCTCCACCACGATAAAGCACTCAGTCATGGCCACCGATCGACTTTAGGCCAGAACAATACGGCATTTCCTATGTTCTTCGTTCATGCAACCCCAAACTTCACGCTATGTTGCACGATTGCTGTTATTATTTGGTATCACCTCAAGGAGTGCCGGGCACTTCAGAATCACTGAAATGGAACGAATGGCCAACTTTATATGGAAGCTTGAAGACTAATTGGAATTTTTCGAAATATCTTAGCATTCAATCAAATAAATAAACATTATCCATAAAATAGCTAGAGCAAACTCAAAAACAAAAATTGAAATTACGTTCTTAGAAGAATGAAAATCACAAATTTCTACATAAATTGAGGAAGGCATAGCCAAAGACATAAAAAGAATCAGCCCACACTGTAAGTAAGCAATAGTGATAAAACGAATAGTCTATTCTATAATGTCAATAGCATTAGCCAGTATACTTTAGGTCCAACTTCTTACACACTAGCGACGCTCAGAATAAACGAGGTGTATAATGCAAATACCAAACCTACTTTCTCTTACCTATTTAATGGAGAAAGAAGTGAGCTAACATATAAAAGCAAATATTGCCCTGACTATATAATCATAAGACGTCTTTACTAACCTATTCAAATGCAAACTATCGATGGAGAGTATAACTGAACGACCATCATTAGATACGCTGTCGATAAAGTAGAGTAAATGTACTCGCACACGACTGACTTTATTAGCCGTAAATAAAACAGCAATAAGCCCGTTAAAATCAACGACGGGTGTAAACGGATATATACGCAGTTCAAAAACTTTCTAGTTGTCATTACAGTATCAGAACTAGTACAGAATAAAAATGCAACGTATCTGCTGGAGATTTTCAACTCATTTCGTGCTTATCCAGTAACACAAAAACATCCGTTATCTATTTTCTCTTTACAGAGAGTAGGCTGTAAACCGGAAGCATGGTAACGATGCACTAAATCGATGAGAGATTTTTACGAAAATACACATCCATCATATAGAAATTGAAGGGCTCCTTGCAAAAAAGGAAGTGCTTGTTACATAGCTAAAAAAATATGCTTCGACCTTTTAGTAGGCCTACAAGAACGTGTGATTCCTAGCATTTGGTAGTAAGTTACAGTGGAATTGGATCTGAGCTGGGAGCAAAAAGGAGACAGCTCCTGGAGCTATATACAGACTGGACCGTAACTAGTTTCATTAATTTCTGGGCATTATTCTCGGAGATATTTCAAATAAAAATGTTTAATACAATTTTCCTCCTTTGTGCTTCCTTTTCGAGACAAAAATTGTTTTATATGAAAACGTATCATAGCGTATTTTAGGAAAGCCACTCATTTAATTCCCAAAATGCTCAGTCGTTTTAAGAGAGCTAATAAATTACTGAATGAATTTCAGTTCTGTTCTTCAAATGTGCAGAAATTTGAGCCAGACAAATGCAACTTTTCGTTCTGCAAAGGAATTTTACAATATTACATTTAGAATAACTCTTCTCGGGTTCTCAGCCAGGTGAGTTGGAGATTAGCTTCCAAGCTTTCGACGGCTAGCTCTGCCATCTTCTTCGTCCCGTCGAAAGCTTGGAAGCTAATCTCCAACTCACCTGGCTGAGAACCCGAGAAGAGTTATTCTACATCAAACGCCGGGAAAGCCTCAAGTCATACAATATTACATTTCTTCGGATCAAATTTCTGCACATTTAAAGGACAAAACTAAAATTCTTTCAATAATTTATTATCATAATACACTGCTCTCTTAAAATGACCGAGCATATTGGGGATTAAATCAATGGCTCTCCCAAAACACACTATGAAATGTTCCACATAAAACTATTTTTAATCCCGAAAAGAAAACAAAAAACAAGCAAAATTGTATTAAAATTTCTTGTTTGAAATATCTCAAAGAATAATAATAATAATAATAATAATAATAATAATAATAATCCCATAAAAACCCTTAAGGGCAAGGGCCTCCTACTTACTAGCGGGTGGCTCGGTTCTTTACCCACATGGGGAGCCAATTTCAAAGAATAACTCCCTGAAATTAATGACATTACATACAGTTCAACCTATGTGTAATGTATGTATGTATCTGCTATGTCTTGTATTGTAGTTTATGTCATTGACACACTAATTGTGTGTTCATTGCAAAACATCACTAATTATGGAATGTTTCCATGTTCATAATTTCACTGTAATTGTTGTATATTTTTTTAGCCATTTTCAAGATTTTTAACTGAAAATCTAGAAAACGCACCTATTACCACATTGATGACACTGAATTTCTTCCGCCAAACTTCCCATAAAAAATGTTCCATCCAAAAACGTAATAAAATGCAAAATCTGATTTCTAAAGTGCTAATTTGTTTTATTTTAAGTTGTTAAAATCTACCATATGAAGAGCTTGCGGGAAAAACGATGAATGTCACATTTCTATTAAGGATTACATAATAATCTAATTGAGTCTATAACTGCAAGATGTAGTGCTGTTTCTATAGAAAATAAAGGAAAGGATTACTGTATTCGTGGTGATAATTCTCCTTTTTTACCATTTTTTATAAGAACAACATTAAATTTCGCAGTAATCCACTGAATTAGATAAAGACATCAACCTTAAGAAAACTGCGACATTCATCGTTTTTCCCGCAAACTCTTCATATGTGTTAACACTTACTCCATGAAAATTATTTTAGACAGGAATGCTTACACTCAGCGCATTTCGAATTAGTGGCTCAAGGTCAAGCAATGGACTGCATTTTCCACGCGTACTTACCCTATTCCTGAATCATTCTAAACTAAAGTCAGCTGGGACAGCCGGGATTACCAGTGCTTCAGTTCACAGTTTTCTGTTCAGTGACTAGTGCTGTGTTTATACATGACCTTGATCCGCTAGTTCGAAATGCATTGACAATAAAAGATCTATTAAAGCTAGGCAAGCGTGACAAAAAAATGACTTGCGGTAGTGCGCTAAAGTATTTTTAACATTCACTTTTAACTTTTACCCCTAATGTCAATTGTGACCCAACGAGACGGCAATTTCAAACGATCGATAAAACGGTTCAAACAATAGCCAACCTTCCTTTAAAAATGACTATTTCATTTGTATACATTTAACAACTATTTTATTGAAACTATACGAAACAATAACAATAACAAAAAAACATAGGAAACACTCAGGTTCGAGACGAGGACCTCTCGATCTGCAGTCCAATGCACTGCCACTAACTGTAACACCGCTTGGTTGTCAGGAGTTAAAGTTTCACTTTTACGATGAGCGCGATGGAGTGAGAATTGTCTATCAGCGCAAATGAACGGTTGTCTAATAGTACATTATGAAACCAATTTATGTCAAGCTATACTTCATTGCATGAGCCAATGTTTAGAAAACGAGCGAAGCGAGTTTCTAATCTTAATGAATGCTCTAAATAAACGCGTTCCATACGTTATTTCTTTCCTGACAGTATTATAAAACAAATAAATTAATACCATACGCTTACTAAATTTGTAATTATAGGTAGTTTGGTATCACTGTATTATTTCTAGCAACAGTAGGAAAACATTGATATATCACGGAAATTTATGTTCAAGTTCATGGCATTGATTATGTGAGTGAGACGAAGAAGGGAAAAGAAATCGAGCTGACATGCGTAGGAGTAGTGACGCACCAAAGGGACCACGACTATCGGATTAATCCACCAACACACTCTTCCCTCGCCACAAAAAATTAATAACGGTCTAAGAACACAAAGAATCAAAGATTAAAAATTGCACTTCCACCATTAAGTTCGGGCCAAAAAGAAAGAAAATGTACACCCAGTACAAGTGCAGGCAAATCAAGCAAAAGCGCAGAAATCAAATGTTTTAAGTAGTTATTTAACGACCCTGTGCCCATTGCGAGGTTTATCCAACATCGTTGGAATTTGTGATAGCGAGACAATATTTGGAAATAGAAGACCGAGGTTCCGATATTACCTTTACAGTTAGCAAACACTTTGAATAGCCCAAGCACATAAGAAGCCCAAGAGAGAATTCGAACCCACGCCAGAGCTCAGCGTCGAATCAGGGACTCAACTCCTTACCACTGAGATACGTCAATATCTGTGGGTATAAAATATTTATATTCTATAAAATACAACACGTAAAACGTAGTAATAAAGCGATAACCCTCTTGAACTCCCCCTTTGAGTGGCATAGAAGTCACTATCCCAGGCCTGTGCACTAATACCACAGTCTAGTATATACAGTCACGAAGCTCAATACGTAATACATATGCATCCATAGATAGTTGCCAACCACTAGGATCGCTAATATCGCCTCATTACAGGCAATGCGAAATAGTACCGGAACAGGCTATTGTTTCTAGCACCCTCACAACTCAAGCTTCGTGACTGTGCTAATACCTCAATCGAGTCCCCGGCTGAAACAGCAATACGTATTTCAGTCGGATACGAGTAGATAGGAAGGTAAGCCTTGCTCAGCGACGGATTATATAAGGCATTAATCACAGCTTTTGCGAACTTTCCGCTCTCGCTGGTAGCCTAAAATCCACCACTAACGCACAACGTCTTAGTGTGAGTTTGTTTATAAGGCGGTGTAAACGAAAATTACATCGGCGGGAGTTTCTTTGCTGCCTTTCATTTCCTCTTTATGCCCAGGGCTGCACTATTCATTATTATGCACCGCCCTTGTTAGCTATCTGAATGTTTGAGAACAATGTGGAACTTCAATTTCAAAGTCAACCGCAACAGTGCTTGGAGCCTGTATCTGCAGCACTTCGCTGTTTTTCAATAAACAATTATGGTTCTGGATTCCAGCGCTGTAGCGATCAACCATTTTACGATCATAAACATCAAGATAATTATACTAGGAACAGTAAGTGAGAATCTAAGATCAGTACAGATTTCCGTGTAAAAATATAGATATCCATGTAGGTCTACAAAACGTTGGCACGCATACGCCGTATGGCTCCATATAGGCAGAAATTTCTCTTCCCCATACGATTCTTTAACAAAAATTCTAGGTTCCCATAGCCGTATGGTCCCGTATGGCCCCCATGTCAGCACTGGATCTACCTACTATATCCTCACCCACACATACTGGTACTCTATCGATCCTAGAAAGTGGGACGCTCCGACACTGGTACAAGACGTTGCTGGACTTCCATTACGTTGAGCCACTGCAGGAATGCGATGCTACAGCCAATCAACTGTTACTATTATTCTCTTACAAGATTTCTAAACATGTGCTACTGAACACTGTTCGTAAATGGGATCTACGGTCCTAGCAGCTGAAGATAACCACTCTTCTGGAATAATAATGAATACCTATACCTGGTAAGGTTTATCTTGTACGTATATCTATTTTTTTTTTTTTTTCATGGAGCGCTGTTTCATAGAAAGAACTTTGCCGACAGACCTACTGCCCCCTACTAATTGGTTGTCATAAATAAATGTCTTCCTTACTGTGACGGAAATCTTGTCTTCTCTTCTTAGTAACCAATCACAATCCTCGTTCAGAAGAATTAACAGGTTCCCGTCAAATCCACGTGGAGGCAGAGTTGTCGCATCTTTTCCGAATTCCAAGAATCCCGTCAGTCTCATTTCAACGGTCACCAGGATTGTGGCAACTGTGCAATGTTGAGACGAGGGGACAGGATTGAATTGTCAGAGGTGTTTGTGTAGGAAGTCATAAATCTGTAAGTGAGTGTTCAAAGGAGCCACCGAACTGCACTCCTTGAAATAAAATAAGGTACATCAGTAGCAATAAAACCAAGTCCCTTCAAATGAGGGTGGAGATTATAGGAGGGTTGTAAATTTTCAGGATTCCTTTCAAAACCTTGTTATTGTATACTGTATTTTATTTCAAGGAGTGCAGTATCATAGAAAGGACTTTGCCGAAAGACCGTCTACTGCCCCCTACTAATTGGTTGTCATAAATGTCTTCCTTACTGTGATGGAAATCTTGTCTTCTCCTGTCTGTAACCAATCACAACCCTTGTTCAGAAGAATTGACAGACTCCCGTCAAATCCACGTGGAGGCAGAGTTGCCGCGTCTTTTCCGAATTCCAAGAATCCCGTCGAGGGTCACCAGGATTGTGACAACTGTGCAATGTTGGGACGAAGGGATAGGATGGAATTGTCAGAGGTGATTATGTATGAAGTCATAAATCTGTAAGTGGGTGTTCTAAGAAACCACCGAACTGCACTCCTTGAAATAAAATAGAGTATACAGGCTACCGGATCTCAATTTCTTGAAAGTCAAGCTCAGTGACGAACTACACAGTATGAGACACATTTTGTAATTTTATTTTGCGCTACAGAATGTATCAACTAGTCCCTTCCGCCACTGGATGGATGGACGGTATCGCTCCACTCCCCCACCGCCATAACAATACAGACGAAGTAAGACATATCTCCTTTCTCTCTCTTTTCACAGTGAGACAAGATACATCACACAGACTTTAGTGGTAAATGTGGTAGGGGAAACTGAGCAAATTTCTGTGACATCTAGCTATCCAACACAATTTCCACTGTGACTCGCAAGAGTAGCTCGGTACTGAAGTATTAAATTACAGAGTTAATGGAGGGCGATCAAGTCACAACTATTAACCGCATGTCGAGAATCTGCCGAACACTAATCATCGAATTGAACACGTTATTCAAGAGAATTGATCTGTGCCCGTTGTTAAATCACAAAGCAATCTAATCACCAGGCATGTCACATTATATCCAAAGTAATAAGATCACGGATGGAGTCCATGTAGTATAGCCCACACGGCTTAATTTGCATCCTTGTTCGGGCATGAGAGAAAACCAGCATGGACGGCTCTGTAATGGGGGAGGACGGCCAGAATGGCACTGCACTTAGTATTCTGGTTATTCCACCCCATGTTGCTTAGGGGCATTGAGACCACATTATAATTGGAGAACAAGCTACGAGAATCTAATTACACACATGCACAGCAACCAGCTATCCCCACCGTCACCCACCCTCCAACCCACACGCTTATCATCCTAGTATTGTTCACTCTAGAGTTCTTCTGGTGCTAGTATACAAAGTTAGCTCCAAAACTAAACTTAAACATCGATTCGTGCAATCTCATGTTCACAGACATAAACTCGTGTCAAAGCCGTCGGAGACAATTATGACGTCAGAGAACAGGGGTGTGGGATTAATGGAGCTTTAACAGCGGTGTCGATAACGGAGGTTTTCATTAACTACAAGATACGGCTGGTATGATACTGTCATCGATTCCATAGCCTAAAGTGAAAGGAATTTAGTTACGCAACACTAAGTTACGACTCAGGTATGTTACAGGGTAAACAAAGCTTCTAGAACAATAACACACTTCCAAGATGCCACCCAGGATCGGTAGATGAACTTTATTATTTAAACTACAACTGATAATAGAAAATCATTACATTTTTCAAGCTAATGGCACACGGTTCCTTGGGGCTCGCTACCCTCCCCCAGAAGCCCAAGAGATGAATAGTTTTATCTGTAAAGGTTAGAACGTCGCTAAATTAAAATCCAACATCTACAGCTCGCTACCCTCACCCAGAACTTAGCCCAAGAGATGAACAGTTTGATCTGTAAAGATTGAAACGTCGCTGAATTAAAATCCAACGTCTACAGCTCGCTACTCTCACCCAGAACTTAGCCCAAGAAACGAACAGTTTGATCTGTAAAGATTAGAACGTCGTTAAATTAAAATCCAACATCTACAGCTCGCTACCTTCACCCAGAACTTAGCCCAAGAGATGAACAGTTTGATCTGTAAAGATTAGAACGTCGCTAAATTAAAAACCAACATCTACAGCTTGCTACTCTCATCCAGAACTTAGCCCAAGAGATGAACAGTTTGATCTGTAAAGATTAGAACGTCGCTAAATTAAAATCCAACATCTACAGCTCGCTACCCTCACCCAGAACTTAGCCCAAGAGATGAACAGTTTGATCTGTAAAGATTATAACGTCGCTAAATTAAAATCCAACATATACAGCTCGCTACCCTCACCCAGAACTTAGCCCAAAATATGAACAGTTTGATCTGTAAAGATCAGAACGTCGCTAGATTAAAATGCAACATCTACAGTTCGCTACCCTCACCCAGAACTTAGTCCAAGAGATGAACAGTTTGATCTGTGTAAAGATTAGAACATCGCTAAATTAAAATGCAACATCTACAGCTCGCTACCCTCACCCAGAACTTAGCCCAAGAGATGAACAGTTTGATCTGTAAAGATTAGAACATCGCTAAATTAAAATGCAACATCTACAGCTCGCTACTCTCACCCAGAACTTAGCCCAAGACATGAACAGTTTGATCTGTAAAGATTAGAACGTCTTAGAACGGCGCTAAATTAAATGCAACATCTACAGCTCGCTTCCCTCACCCAGAATTTAGCCCAAGAGAATAACAGTTTGATCTGTAAAGATTAGAACGTCGCTAAATTAAAATCTAACATCTACAGCTCGCTATCCTCACCCAGAACTTAGCCCAAGAGATGAACAGTTTGATCTGTAAAGATCAGAATGTCGTAGAACGGCGTTAAATTAAAATGCAACATCTACAGCTCGCTTCCCTCACCCAGAACTTAGCCAAAGAGAATAACAGTTTGATCTGTAAAGATTATAACGTCGCTAAATTAAAATCCAACATATACAGCTCGCTACCCTCACCCAGAACTTAGCCCAAAATATGAACAGTTTGATCTGTAAAGATCAGAACGTCGCTAGATTAAAATGCAACATCTACAGTTCGCTACCCTCACCCAGAACTTAGCCCAAGAGATGAACAGTTTGATCTGTAAAGATCAGAACGTCGTAGAACGGCGCTAAATTAAAATGCAACATCTACAGCTCGCTATCCTCACCCAGAACTTAGCCCAAGAAATGAACAGTTTGATCTGAAAGATTAGAACGTCGCTAAATTAAAAGGCATCATGTACAGCTTTTTACCGTGTAATCAATATAATCAGACTTCATGGACGACTTTCCTTTAAACATTAGTAGTACAAGTACTAATACAGCAGTAATATAAGCCATTGTAACAGAAGCAGTAGCGACAGTAAGGCATTGAGTCCACAGAGTTACATGGGAGGGACGAAGGATGAACTTTCTATTCTCTACAATTTTTGTTAGAGACTTCATATCTTGTACACTTCATCCCCTTTCTGCACGTATTCTTGAATACCGACCATGCTACGTCGGATAAGGTGACGGCAAAATGACATTTTGGAGAGACAATCCACGGATTCGACATGAGATTGTCTGATACTACCGTACAGTTGGGGAAAAGCTAAGAAAGAACACAACCACGTGTCCAGGCAGGACTGGAACTACACCCGATCGTAACATTCGTTAACCCAATTCACGCCAGTGGCCAGTAATAAGTAACAATAGTAATAGTAACGTATCAGTACGAACACTTGTAGTGTTTAATAAACACTAACAGTAGTAAGAGCACAAATTAATCAGTAGAATTAATCATGAACAGTAGTCGCTTTAGCTACGTACTAATCATGTCACCACAGCGAAGTTTGAAGCCTCTATCAGTGTCTCAGACATATGACAAAACACAGCCATAATGAAAGCGACTGCAAACGAGAACTACGATTTCCAATCTATATCCAATATCGTAACACGCCTTTAAATTTAAAGTAATCGCCAATGGACATGTTTTGAAGGGACACCGCAATCATCTTAATAACGACAAGTTCAACGTTCCGCATATTCACTGCAATAAAGTGGTTCGAAGAAAGTCTGCTACCAATACCAGTATACTTGCTTGATACATTCGTCAATCGAATGCAGCGACTCTATCAACCCAGCGCCGCTACAACCGCTGTAACATTTCAATTGTGCTTTGCGGGATTGTGAAATTAACACAACCCTCATAATTACATAAACATATACCCGGTCTGCAGTCCACTGCATTTCACAAACGCGTGTTACGAGATTAAAAATGGTTTATCAACATATATTCAAAATTCAAATTGGATACCTCGGCCAGTAATACAACTACGCCACAAAAAATCAAAATAATTGCATATATTCGCCTGTAGCGTAGTTGCTAACGGCAGTGACAAGTCATAATTACGGAATGCCAAAACCAGAGAGTCGATTTCCCTTTTACTATGGTTCCCAACCGAAAATCCCAACCTTCATCATTTACAGCATTACAGCAGCCTGTAGATCGAATGGAAAATAATGGAAAACTTCTCCCTTTTTTAATAATTTCGAGGGAAAAATTGTTCCGGGGCGGGTATCGAACCCGGGACCTTCGGTTGAACGTACCAACGCTCTACCAACTGAGCTACCAGGGAACTCTACCAGACATCGATCCAATTTTTTCCCTCTATATCCACAGACCTCAAAGTGGGCTGACAACCGTCAAGCAACCAACATTGAGTGCACACTAACTCTGTGTAACTTAAATTGTGGTTTTCTGTTAACAAACAGTGACGTGTATTATGCAAATGAAGCTTTCAAGTATAACTCCCTGTAAAGTTGATTTGAATAATTTGGAGGGAAAAATTGTTCCGGGGCCGGGCCGGACATCGAACCCGGAACCTTTGGTTAAACTTACCAACGCTCTACCAACTGAGCTACCCAGGAACTCTACCAGACACCGATCAATTTTTTCCCTCTATATTCACAGACTTCAAAGTGGGCTGACAACCGTCAAGCAGCCAACATTGAGTGCACATTAACTCCTACTTACTTACTTACTGGCTTTTAAGGAACCCGGAGGTTCATTGCCGCCCTCACATAAGCCCGCCATTGGTCCCTATCCTGAGCAAGATTAATCCATTCTCTATCATCATATCCCACCTCCCACAAATCCATTTTAATATTATCTTCCCATATACGTCTCGGCCTCCCTAAAGGTCTTTTTCCCTCTGGCCTCCCAACTAACACACTATATGCATTTCTGGATTCGCCCATACGTGCTACATGCCCTGCCTATCTCATACGTTTGGATTTAATGTTCCTAATTATGTCAGGTGAAGAATAAATGCGTGCAGTTCTGTGTTGTGTAACTCTTAACTATGTGTGACTTAAATTGTGGTTTTCTGTTAACGAACAGTGACATGTATTATGCAAATCACAATCATTCAATTATTCAAATCAACTTTACAGGGAGTTATACCTGAAATCTTCATTTGTTCTCCCTTTTATTTATGAAAGGAGCTGGAAACTTGCCGACATCGTGTGCAACTTAATATTTTTTTTTTTTTTTTTTTTTTACCTAATGGCGGGTACTTGACTTTTCGTCACTGACCCATATCAAGCTAGTTCTGTAGACCAATTTACTGAGAATCGTTACCCAGGGTGTGCCATAGGAGGCTGGTCTACGCTACACCCGCGATCGTAGGAAGTTCGTACCAAAACAGTAGATTTTAGTTGAGTACAGCGAGGAGAATAGATGTCCCGCTCGCTACAGACGATACGCAGTTCATAAACAACGCACAGCCTATTATCATCCTGTGGAGCTGTGTAAGTCGTGAATAATTTGAAAAATATTGTTAATTTATATTAATATTTTAGGTTATGAACACAGATATCAGATACAGACTTCAATACCAAAGTTAAAAATATTACACAACTGATTTATGACCATTTAGAATTTCTTAAAGCCTGATAAATACTTTCCTTAGTTGTCATCAGACATGTTCAAAAACCCTTTCGCATAGTACCGAAGCACTTGACAATTGAAGACTGGATATAAAAAAGTCTGTAAGTGTCAAAGAGACAAACCGTAGAAAACAGAGCTTTCTTCTGAGACTAGTAATATCCTAGATCAGCGTTTCTCAAACTATGGTCCGCGGACCACCTGTGGTCCTCGAGGTCTGGCCCTTGTGGTCCTTCAAAAAAGACAGAAAAAAAATAAAATTCAAACGAAGTGCGTATCTCACTATAGCTTAAAATCTCAGGGTTTGGAAATGATACATGGCAATCGAATTTCACTTTTTCTCCTAGTACCGACATTTTATGAAATTATTACCCTATCCGTCTATCGACTTCCCACTCTACTATCAGCAACAAAAGAGGGATTTCAAGCACTATACACGTGGTGTTTCTGGACATCTCTCCCCTGCACACCTGGCGTCGCGCCTGTAACCCAGCCCGGGACCACCCGAATTCATAACAGAGGACCAAAGTACCGAACCTTAATTCAATTTTAAAATATAAGTATACTGGTATTAAAATATGCTACGAAAATTATAAATTTGCTTTCGAAGGGAACAAGAGCAAGGTGTTCCGCGGAACTGTTCTGACTTTAAAAAGTGGTCCCCACTTGAAAAAAGTTTGAGAAACGCTGTCCTAGGTCATACATACCCTGATTGCTCGGCGTTATAGGGTTTCGGTCTTACTAATAAAAACTCTATATACAGACGTTTAATTGTCTTATACGTATACAATGAGTAGCTCGTTTATAAGTCATGTGTAAATTCCTTACTAATAATCACTACATACGTCGTGTATAACAGTATAACTGTTACACAGCTACGTCATAGTTTCGTCATTACTTCGTTACGAAAGGTAATAGAATATCTGAGGTTCTCTATTGCATCCGGTAGAGTGCTCTAGTGTGGCGTGTTAAATATCGATAGTACAACTGGCTCTAATCGATTATCACACTACATTTTGGTCAAAGAATACAAGCTACAGCAATATTATTCTAATAATTCTATGATCTTTGGTTTGTTCTTCTGTGGTTATAAGGTAACCATCATCATAAAATGACAGTCGATACGAACAGCTGTTAGAGGGGCAGCCATTTTTTCCCTATATACAACGCTTAAACAAGGGGTTTCGTGTATATAACTACTGCAAAGCAATTCCCATTGTATAGTTACAGGCTGTTTATACGTCCATAGCTTTATTCACGATTTATTAGTAACGTTTTCTGTCTCAACTCTGCATAAGTCTCGTATAAAAACTATACACGGTTTATTAGTAAGACTGTTTGACGATAACTTTTGTCAGGTTTACTATGCTGCCATCTAGTTGTTACATAAGGAGTCACGTCATAACTCCCATTGAACCCGGCGCTTATTCCGTCGGATCCCGGCCATTTAGTCACTCGTAAGAGTGCAACTCTGCACATTGTATCACTGTCACACATCTGTGACGCAGTACGTGAGGACTGGCCACTAGAGGGAACCTAAGAGGTGCAACTTAAACTGACAGGATTCTGTCCGGCATCGGAATGGGAATCCGGGGTGGCTTAGTGGATAGAGCGTCAGAACATAGAGCTGAAAACCCGGTGGCGGAGAGAATTTTTCTCCGTTCCACTCATTCTTCATCATATGATGACGCAGAATTTCTGCATGGAAATATATGTACTTCGGTACATCGTAATATACGAAACTATTAAGGTTGGGAACGTATGCTCCGTTATAATGACGTGTATCCACAGAAAAACTGACAATGAAATGATCATGTAAACCCTTCAACCAGCGTTCAATGTTAATTTAAGCACAAATAACAGAAAGTCAATGTTCAATATAATTATATTACACACACACACACACACACACACACATAAATGCAAGTCACAGAAAGGCTTATCGCAATTTAATTTCTTTCGTTTAACTTCTAACTTACCTCACGCCAAAATGCTATAGAATTTCACGAGAAACGTTCGAGAGAAAATATTCCCTCGTAAAAGGAGGACGGTAGACACACTTAAGTATAACAGAACTGTGCAATGAAGGATTTAAGCGTAATTATTCTGGTGTAACGTCTAAGCTGTAAATCATGGGAATTGCTTGCAGATTACTTTAAGAAGCAGATCCTGTGCATTATAATAAGCAGGAAACTTCTAACTATGCAACCGGAATTTATTCACGCTAATAACTCTGTTTCCAGTTACAATTACCACTAGCTCATACGACTATCAACACTTCAAAAAAAAAAAAAAAATTCACTCCCTTCATAAGAAAAGCATAATTAGCTCTAATGGACGGACGAAATGTAATCGAACGTATTAACGCAAGAAATGTAAACGCAAATCTAGCTTTCAGGAAAGCTTCCTGTGAAGCAGACATGGATAATTTCAAGGGAACCTTTGGCTGAACGCACCAACGCTCTGGAACAATTTTTCCCTTGAAATTAAAGTCTCCTTCACAGGCAGCTTTACCTGAAAGCTAGATTTGCATAATAATATGTACGTTACTGTAGGTATCTTAACAGAAAACCAAAGTTTTCAAGTCACACAGAGATTGTGTGCACTCGATGTGGGTTTCTGGCGTCTTGTCTGCCCACTCGAGGTTTGTAGATATAAAGGGAAAAATTGAGGCGGTGTCGGGTTAAGTTCCTGGGTAGCTCAGTCGGTAAAGCGTTCGTGCGTTCAGCTAAAGGTCCCGGGATCGATACTAGGCCCCGGAACAACTTTTAGCTTGAAATTATTGAAGTGTAAGCGTATTAATGGACAAATATAAGCAAATTAATGGAACAGAAACGGAGTATCTGAATCGCATAAGACACTTGAAAGCACTATGCCACTCAAGCACAAGACTACTGGTAGTTACTGATTTTATGAGCTGAAACTGAAAGGCATGATCAGGTACAAAGAATAAATGGAACGGCCAGCTTCTACATTCCTGCGATCTCATCGTTTTCGCTAAAAGTTACTGAAAGAGAGTGAAGTATTCCACTTATCGTTCTCTACTGATTTAAGGATCTATTGTATTGTCTTGACAACGATTTTCTGGAAGAAAAAAAACCTACAGTTTCTCTCACTTAGAATACGGCACTAAAATAAGTAAATGCATTTGTTAACCATTCCCAGTTGCAAGTGTGATACCTACATGAGATTATAAATGATTACAATAATAAATTTTAAAAGCCATTAACTTTGGACCATTAGCATATACACAGTATAATAGTTATTAGTCACAACATCATGAATAAAAAAGAACATATTCCTAAAAAACGTGGTTTCCAAACTTTACAAAGGAGTGCTCCTTCTCAACTCGGTAAAACTTTTACATCAGACGCCCACGCAAAGATGCCTCTACTAGCACGGTAAAGTTTTCTTTGCACTTTCCTCCTCACTTCCCTTGCCGTAATTCAGTCCAATATTTATATTCTTTATTATAATGTATCCGGGAAGATAACAGGCCTACGTGAATATTTTCAGATACACCTCAAAATGAAAATTTATGCTTTGTCGGGAACAAGGGCTTGTTTCCTTAGGCTTATAGTGTAATAGTGAAATACTTGTAGTTCAAAATACAAATGAACTACAAATGAGCCGAGTTATGGACAGAATCAAGAATAGGAGTAGCTTCCAAACACAGTTTAGAATATGCACAATATGAGAGTAAGTGAAGTGAAGTGAAAATGACTAAGTCAACGAGAGGCCTTGTGAGAACGAGTAATGTGGGGAAGTGTGGATGTGCAAATGAATTTATGTGAGATAAGTGCGCGAATGAATACGATGGATCGTGTGTCCGAAATGCATAAGGCTGAGTGCAAGTAGTGAATGTGTGGGACTGAGAGTGTGTTAATGACTTAATGTGAATGAGTAAAATTGAATAAGTATGTGCATAGAAGAGTGAAACTGAGGAAATATATGAGCAATAGCGTGAAACTGAGATGAGAAAAAGAGTGAAACTCAGAAAATATACGAGGAAAGGAGCGAAACTGAGGAAATATATAAGTAAAATAGTGAAAATGAGAAAATATGAGGAAAAGAACGAAACTGAGAAAATACATTAGCAAAAGAGTGAAACTGCGGAAATATGTGAGGAAAAGTGTGAAATTGTGGTATACGTGAGTGAAGGCGTGAATGCGAAGGATTGGGAGTGCAAATTAGTAAATACGTAAGTGTGCAAACTATACTTCGTTCCATCATGTCTTACAGGAGATGTAAACATTGCCGGCAGAGGATCTGCTCAACCAATGGCAGAGGAATCATTCCACGCTTGACTTGAAGTTGCGCGGTCAGAAGTGTTCTACCTCCGCCCAAGTCAAGCGTGGAATGATTCCTCCGACATTGGTTGAATAGTAACAAAATTATACTTTTCTCCTCCTCTCCCGGCAATGCTTACATCTCCTATCACATTATGGAACGAAGTATAGTGAATAAATGAGGCTGTGAGTGCGAATAATGAGTGTGTGGGATTATAAATGTGAGGACAAGTCAAGGTGAGGGAGTGAGAGATAGGAAATGAGTGGAAGGATTATGAGCGTGAGAATATGTGAAGGTGAGGCAATGAGAGGAAATGAGTGGAAGGGTTATGAGCGTGAAAATAAGTGAAGGCGAGGGAATTAGTGGAATTGTAAGCCTGAGAATGCGAATAATGAATGTGTGGGATTGTGAGCGTGAAGGTGAGGGAATGAGTTAGGAAATGAGTGAATTGTAACGCTGTGAGTGTCCGAATAATGAATATGTTGGATTATGAACGTGAGAATAAGTGAAGGTTAGGGAATGAGTGGAATTGTAAGACCGTTGAGTGTGGGAATAATAAATGTGTGGGATTACGAGCGTCAGAATAAGTGAAGGTGAGGGAATGAGAGTTAAGAAATGAATGGAAGGATTAAATGTTATGTTTTATTTAACGACGCTCGCAACTGCAGAGGTTATATCAGCGTCGCCGGATGTGCCGGAATTTTGTCCCGCAGGAGTTCTTTTACATGCCAGTAAATCTACTGACATGAGCCTGTCGCATTTAAGCACAATTAAATGCCATAGACCTGGCCCGGGATCGAACCCGCAGCCTTGGGCATAGAAGGCCAGCCGGAAGGATTATGAACGTGAGAATAAGTGAAGGTGAGAGAATGAGTTAGGGAAGGAGTGGAATTGTAAGACCGTGAGTGTGGGATTATGAGCGTGAGAATAAGAAAAGTTGAGGGAATGATTGTTAGAAAATGAGTGGCAGGGTTATGAGCGTGAGAATAAGTGAAGGTGAGGGAATGAGAGTTAGGGAATGAGTGGAATTGTAAGGCTGAGTGTGCGAATAATGAATGTATGTGATTATGAACGTGAGAATAAGTGAAGATGAGAGAATTAGTTAGGAAATGAGTGAACTGCAACACTGCGAGTGTGCGAATAATGTGTGAAGTTCTGAGAGTACGAATAAGTGAAGACGAGGAGTGTGAGAATGTGAATGAGTGAAGTTGAAGGAGTGAAAGTTTGAGAATGAATGAATTGTAAGGCTGTGACTGCAAATAATGAATGTTTGGGGTTCAGAGAGTGTGCATGAGTAAAAGTAAGGGAATGGAAAAAAGGTGAAGTGACAGTTTGGGAGCGAGTGAATTGTAAAGCTGTCAGTGTACGAATAATGTGTGTGTATATGTGTGGTTCTGAGAGTGACTGATTGACTGAATGTCAGGAGAGACATGGGCGAATGTGAAGAAGCGTGTGTAGGAGTGTAAGGAAGCGAATGAGTGAATGTGATAGCTTGAGTGGAAAAATGAATGTGAGTTTGTCTGAACGAGGGAATGTGAATGTCCAAAGAGACAATGTGAGGCTCTGTGTGTCCCAACAGTGAATGTGTCGGACTATAAGTGTACGAAAAAAATAAATGAGGTAGTCTAAGCAGCGAGTGGGGCAACGCACGAAAGGAAAGAAGGAACGGCAAGCCAACGGATATAATTGACAATATGAAGCACATTCCAAAACATTTTCGCTTCTGTGATGTCACCGAAGACCAATTATCTTATTAACCACCTGAAAATGTTAACTACATAGTCAAATTGCTTACAATTGAGATTACATCTGTATAATATGGAATACGTAGTCTTTTTACAACGTGAAATAATTGTCACTTTAAGGGTATATGTACGTGAACGACAATAAATATTATCAGAAAATGCAGGATCTAAATTTCTCACAATGAACTCACAATTCGATCAAAATTACAAGGTACCACAACAAGACTTATTAGAACTTAAATATCTGATAAAAGTATAAAAAAAATTTTGCAGTTTCATCATTTGGTAACCATAACATTGTTATGGTCTCTCTGACATCTTTAATATTTTTCCTGCATGTAACAAACACTTATTTCTGAAAAGTAGACTACTCTCAGACATGTAGAGTTGTATATTTTAATACAATTAATTGTTTATTTTCCTATATAAAATATATTAAAATTTACATAATGTTTTGCAACCTAATTTTTCTGTTTTCAAAGAAATGGGCATTATTGTAGTCTACCTTTTGCATAAATGCATGTTAAATCAGTGTACAAAATTTCAGAATCCTATTTCTAATGGTTGTGGAGTTATGAAATAATATGTGTGGAAAATTTAATTTAAAGTAAAAAGCAAATTCTTAAAAATATTATTAGTAACCTTTTTTATACTTTTATCAGATATTAAAGTTCTAATAAGTCTTGTTGTTGTACCTTGTAATTTCTGTTCAATTGTGAGTTTATTTCCTCATAAATTTTAGAAATTTAGGGCCTGCATTTTCTGATAATATTTGTGGTAGTTCACGTACATATACCCTTAATGACAATTTTCAAAATTCGAACACAAACTCGCGCTTTCCAACAAAACCGGTATTCGAAATAGAAGTTCCTAAGATTAAGTTGAATACAAAGAATCATCTGTCACACAGAACAGCATTATATATGAATTTATTCCATAAACTATGCAGGAGATGTAGGCTATTCGCATGAGGTACTGTTACACATGTTGCCTTATAAAATACCAAGCCGATTCGTGCATTATGCATGCATTTATTTCATAAACTATACGGTGAGGATAAACTCCCATGAGATATTACATGTGTAGCCTTGGATCACACAGTGAAGCAATGCCCAACACTACCGGCAGGCCCACATAATTTATGGCCAATTTAACACTGAAGATTGCTCGCATTAACTTTCACTCACAGATGTGTAATCCTCCACTGTCCTTCTGGGACCATGGGAACCGTTGAAAAACCGTTCCCAATAAAGTAGTTCACACGTACCTGCAAGAAAAAGAAAGAAAGATTGAGAATCACATGACCAGATTAAAAGCGTCCACTCGTGTAGCTGGCAGACACTATTGTGTGGACATGACGCTTCAATACTTCAACACAGTCACAGCACTAGTCTAATTTTATTAAGGCAATGCAAAAGTGGCATCAAGCAAATCACAAATGCGACAATTCTATTAAATTCGAAGTAACATGCTTAAAATAACTGTCCTGCACGCATTTTTGTTTCGTGTATGCAGTGAATTTTATACAAATTTCTATGATATAACACTTCGTACATTGCAATGGCGTTAATATTAAATTTGTAACATTTTTCTTTATAGATTTTTCCTGTGAAATATACAGTGAAATGATTTTATTTACATAACTGAGTCCCCATGTTAAATTCCTATGTATAGTAAAATGTGTTACACATAGTACAAAAGAATGAAATTCTCAATCACTTTGATAAAGGCGTAAGTATTTTTAAGACATGCATAGCAATTTTGTGACTTCATATTCAATATATAACATTAAAACACTAAAATACAAGTCAAAACATATCGTCGGTTTCTTGGTAAAAGTGACCTAGACCAAAATTGAAAATTGTTGGGAAAAGGCATTTAAAGGTTTAATGATACCTCCAAAGATAACTGTTCTTCTTTAGATGTTAGTAACAAGTTATTTTGAAGGTAAATGTGCTATATTATTAGTTTTTAATATATAATTATGTCTCAAATTTTCATAAAGGTTGGATGCCTTGGAATGTGACTTGGTCACTTTTACCAAGAAACCGACGATATCATCTCTTTAACAACCATGACCCTAACTCTTACTATTGTTTCGGCAGCAACAAAAAAGAAAAGAAAATAGAAACAAAAACTTGTGCTGAATAGATTACATTTTTTCTTCTACATACGGCAACTTTCCCCGACTTTCTTGGGCGATTTCTTCAGTTTGATTCTGATATTAAGAGAATGGGTATGTGTTTAGTAGTTTTGAATTTTCAAGATGTATTATTATTATTATTATTATTATTATTATTATTTGTTCTGTATGGTTGTGAACCTTGGGCTCTCACTTTGAGAGAGGAACAGAGGTTAAGGGTGTTTGAGAATAAGGTGCTTAGGAAAATATTTGTAGCTAAGAGGGATGAAGTTACAGGAAAATGGAAAAAGTTACACAACGCAGACCTGCACGCATTGTATTCTTCACCCGGCATAATTAGGAACATTAAAATCAGACATTTGATGGGCAGGGCATGTAGCACGTACGGGCGAATCCAGAAATGCATATGTTAGATGGAAGACCGAAGGGAAAAAGTCCTTTGGGGAGGCCGAGACGTAGATGGAAGGAGCATATTAAAATGGATTTGAGAGAGATGGGATGATTGCAGAGATGGATTAATCTTGCTCAGGATAGGGACCGATGGCGGGCTTATGTGAGGGCAGCAATGAACCTCCGGGTTCCATAAAAGCCGTAAGTAAGTATTATTATGTTCCCCAATTTATGAAAGTTCTTCGATGTGGAATTAACAAAAAATGTCATCTAATTGTTTTTTAAAAGTTCGATTCTGAAGTCAAATTTGCAGCTCGTAAAAATGTTTTACTACGCTATAATAAGATTTATCGCCTCCTTACCATCTTATCGAAAACAGTACATTAGCAGTACGGACACAAAACACTGACAGTCAAATTAAAGGTTACATCACCATAATATCCTGAGCCGTGTTACCATCTCCGTAGAATTGACGTTATGTTGTTCAAGTGAAAAATATTGTTACGATTCTCCTTTTGAGGAATGAAATTTGCAGTTATAAAAAGAATGGGAAAACACCGAACTTACAGAATTCACAAATGCAAACATGGGAGTATTTACGGTGCTGTATCAACCGATGCCACGGCTACTCAAATCCTCCAGAGCCTTGATCTGATCAGCGGCGTACTAGACTCTACTCTATACATTCTAAATAATAGACTTCTTGCTTTCCGCATCGTCTAGTCGCAATCAATCTTGTTGAAAATGTATTCGCTACATCTTCCAGAGGATTCCTTGATACATTATCAGCCCATCGGAGCAGAGGCGATGTAATTCAACACAGGGAGATTTATTCTCCTACGTTGGTCTACGCGGAAAATCTTGATGAGCGAGAGAGACAGAAGGTTTCTTCTTCCCTACACCGTAAAGGCACCCAATTTTCATGACAGCATGTAAATCAAAATAAACCCAAACCAATATCCTCAGCATGTGTCGCTCTTGCATTAAAATTAACCCCGCGCAACATAACGGTGGTGCCATCTAGTCGAGACAGGTGGGTGTTCGAGTAAGGGTAAACTAACCTTTGAACCCCTAAACCCTACCTTCTCCCAACTATAGCTCTTCTACCCCTCATTTATTCCCACACGTCCCATCCATTATTCCGGCAGAGTTGAGAGTCTGCAGAAGCTTAAAGAACAGGGAAAACAATCCGGAGAGAAAGAGAGAAGGTGATGCCGGGAGTAGCTGTACCAAATAGTCCTAAGAGACTGGAAAAGAAGTCAAGAATAGCGAAAGTTGGTTTTCCAAATCATATCCACAACGGTCCAATTTGTGCGGTCGTTTGCACAAATGTGTGCCAAAGAGCTGATTTATAAAATAAAAAGAAAGCAACGCCTCAGCCATCTCGCTCTGCAAGAAAAGTTATTTTATTCCATTACATTTTACGCTGACCCAATTCAGTATGAACGATTACTCCACAAAACAAGAACCCTATCCTGCTATAGTTAGATGTCAATACGCCGATATTAGAAATCGTATTTTTAATATATCAAATACGAAGAAGTCCACATTCAGATAGCAATCAACTCGGACATAAACTCCACAATCACAGAGGCTGAAATAAATTTCTGAAATGCAGTGAAAACATAAAATAGCCCCATTTCATTTTATTAAAGCAGAAACGCACATTTTGTACGGATACTAACAGTGACATGAAACCAGCTCAAAAACAATTATCCAGGAAGTACGATTACACGAGAATTAGAAAGAACATTCTTAGCGCGGGCTTCCGGTAGATGATCAGCGAACTAATGTTTTTCGTATTCATAAACCAGTGTTAGCGATAGATAGATAGATAGATAGATAGATAGATAGATAGATAGATAGATAGATAGATAGATAGATAGATAGATAGATAGATAGATAGATAGATAGATAGATAGATAGATAGATAGAACTTTATTGTCGATGGCATAATGTATGCATAGACATTGTCAAATATATACAATTACAATTTAATTTAAAATAAGTCAAATATAAAATATATATATATATATATATATATATATATATATTCATTTCAACGGCCCATGCGTGCATCCTCAAGACTGTAGGGACACAATTTTATTAATTTCGTTTTTATATAATTCCTAAATTTCAGAGAATTGTTTGTATATTTGATGTCATCAGGCAAACTGTTGTATATTTTAATACCAAAGACCATATATGTTCTACTAGTGTTTGTAAGGTGGTGAGCTGGAATAGTTAAACTATGATATGATATGATATGATATGATATGATATGATATGATATGATATATATGATATGATATGATATATGATATAGGCCTATGATATGATATGATATAATATATGATATGAATCCTGTACAAGTAACTAGTCGATAGCCGGGGCTAGTTTATCATGCTCGTAGCGCGGGCTAGCGAAATGTCTATGAATAGCACCCCAAATGTTTAAGGCTCGGATTAATACTCGTACTAGCATAACATTCCATATTTTTACCTCCTTTTACAAACACATTTCCAGCTTTTCTGGTGGGAAATAAATTATAGTCTAATCTGCGCAAGCAGTTGAAAGTCGGTGTTAAAAGTACAAGTACTTTTCGCTCGCTACCTTAGTTATAAGTAGGGCTAAGATTTTGATGACCTATAAATCATGCAAAAATGTCCTAAAAATAATGCATTTATGACCTAAAAATCTTTCAAAAATGCCCTAAAAATTGATCGTACATAATTGGCTTAGTAAGAAAAGGTTTTGTACTACTTAATATTTAGACGTTTGTACTACTTAATATTTATACTAGTAATTAAATTAAATTCTAGTACCAACATTTAAGTTTATTTAATTTTACAAATTATTTTCTAAGTGGTACACTTTAATTAATTACTTTACCTGATGTAGTTTCCATGTAGTCCACCACAAGGCCACTCTTATCCGGAATTAGCAGGTATAAAGGAATCTATATTGAAGGGGTGGATGGAGTGTACTACGTTAAAATGGCAATATTTGTGTAGAAAAACGATTAAAATGTTATACAAAATAATGAGTATTAGCCACCGGCGTAGCTTGGTCGGTTAAGGCGCTCGCCTGCCAATCCGGAGTTGCGCTCCGTCGCGGGTTCGATTCCCGCTTGGGCTGATTATCTGGTTGGGTTTTTCAGAGGTATTTCCCAACTGTAAGGCAAATGTCAGGTAATCTATAGCTAATCCTCGATCTCATCTCGCCAAATATATCACTATCACCAATTCCATCGACGCTAAATAACCTCGTAGTTGATACAGCGTCGTTAAATAACCAAGTAAAAAAATAATGGGTATTAATGGACAAAATATGTAGACAAAATATCAAACAAAAATAAATATTATTTTATATTAATAATTGGGATTTATGGCCAAAATTAAATGAAAATACCTCAAAAATGTCCGAATAAAACAAAAGATTCTCTTCTGAGTTGTAAGAGGCAAAAAATGCCCTAACAAATATGTCTTAAAACATTCAGTTTATCACATAACATATAAATACTAAAGCAGCAATGTTTCTGCCTTACTAGAAAAAAGATGCAATTTCATCAAAACCCTAGTCCTAGTTATAAGTACAGTCAATTTTTAACACGCTCCTTAATGTTAAAAGATTACCTTTACGAAAGGCTGTTTGCAATAGTTATTTGTGCGAGATCGTGCGTATTTGCTTGTTTTCTGCACAGAACCAATACGCGGTAAGTGTGAAATACCACATTCAGTATTCCCAACGTAACACACACAACAATTTCCCTCTTCTTACCGCTTAAGCGCGACATTCATTTTACTGTTTTAGGCTTTTAACATATTATTTTTAGAGACATTTAACATAGTAATAATTATAAATTGGAAACTTACCACTGCAATTTCACCTAAATTGCAATATTAATTATTGTTTTTAAATATTTGCAAAAATTAAGTAAAATCTACTACTCCACGAAACTTATTGCATTCCTGATACAAGTAACATTAAGGAAGCCGTGAAAAAATCAACGAGATTCCAGATGCCGATGTTATTACTGCAATATGTTATATAAATAATATTGTTAAAATATTAAAATGAAAAATAAATCATTACATAACCTTAGCGTTTGTTTTAAGTTCGCATTTATAGACTGGGGGGAAAAAAGACAGACATATATCAAGGCCTGCTGGAGTATAGCAAACACAGAAAACATTTTATAGCAACAATGTTGAAGAAAGACATTTTGGTGTTCCGAAGTTGGCGTCATTAAACAGAAACCAACATGGAGATTTCATTGCAACTAATTAGAAATTCGTCTTTCAGATATGTAATAAACGATCTTCGCACAAAATAATGTACGATACACGAGCGGTATGTTTGTTTTCATGTTCTCGGGAATTAAAAAAGCTCAACTACGTTTCGCTTTTTCAATCTTTTCCTCGAACATGAAAACGTCAACATACCGCTCTTGTAACGCATATTACTATTATGCAACTACTGGGACATGAGCATCATTACCGCTCGGGTATGTTTTGCAAGAACGAGGCGTAAGCCGAGTTCTGTAATTACATGAGAGCGGTAATTAAGCTCATTCCACTAGTTGCAGTATACAATATTTTATCTGCGTTTATTTATTAATGCGTTTAATGCGTTCATGATACGATCATTGACTGAGTGCGATAATGAAGGTCATTACCATGGTGATATGACGATGGAGTCTAAACTTCTTAAACTTCAGAGTAGTCAGTGATACTATGAGCTATGTGAGAAATGTGTAGGATTGTTTTTATATACTGGAGTCTGTTTATTGATTTAGATACAAATTCTGTTATTTTGTCTCGAATATATTGTTCTTTCTTTCATTGGTCTGGTCTTTTTGTTGCTAGACTTCTACTTTCTATGTAAGTGTCAATTTTAATTCGTTTTAGAACATCTATTAATTGAAAGATTCACAACTGTTTGTCGATCTTTCTGTCGAAGCTACGAATTCGGCCCATAATTCTGGCGGGGAAGTAGCATCAGGCTGAATTTTAATAAAAGCCTTGTAGGATCTTAGTACACAACACCATCCCTGACTAGATGTTTATGGAAGGAAGACTTAAAATCATGTATACCGTACATCGGGTTTCCCTTCGCAGTACAAATAACACTTTATTGTTGTTCGGCCTTCGCTCTGGAGATTACTCAAATAATATTTATCAGTGACTGAAATGACAGTTAAATACGAACGCAGATAATTGTGAAAATAAGTTCGAATCGGTATCACTACCAACATCAAAACACGTCAGTATCGGTATCATACCAATATGAAAACATTTCAGATTTGATACGACAGCTAGTTCATAATAAGGGTACAGAGAAAAAACGAACATATTCACAATTTTCTTAAGGATGATGTCATCATGTAATTCAGTACATTACTGCAAAATTTATTGCTGTTTCTAAAGAAAAAGTAGTAAAGGATGAGTGTATCCCTAGTGATAATACGTTTTTACCCATTTTGATAAGAAAAAACACAAATTTTGCAGTAATATACTAAATTAAATGATGTCTTCACCCTTATGAGAATTGTGACTGTTCGTTTTTTTCTCTGTACCCTTGATATATATATATATAACTAGTCTCTTTGATATACTGGGTGTTCAGTTCAAAATGTGTCATGGCTCGCTGTATGCCGTCATGTGGCTAGCCGATGAGCCTAGAGAATTCAATCTTCCTACACTTCCTGTGAGGCAGAGAAGTTGCCTAGCAAGTACGGCGTTCATTCTGAGGAGTACGTACTGATACGTACGGTAACGCCGGTAGTGGCAGAATTTGAACTGTTTGGAAATACGTACTGTCCAGATATGGGGAGAGGGTTAAGACGATTACTTACGTATTTATTGACATTAACTTCGACGGTCAACATGGACACGGAGCATTTGATTTGTGTTGTGGAATGTTACCGTACGCAACCGATGATAACAAATACCCTGCGTACGACTTGCCGGCGCAAAACACAGTTCGAAAGAGGTTATGGTAGCACACAGACCGTACAGACCGCCATCTGTTGCTACGACGTTCAAGTTATACCGTACACATTCTCAAGTTCAGATTGAAGAACGCCTTGAATAATAGGCAACTTCTCTGACATATAAGCTGAAACTCGCTTCAAATCGGTGACCCAAAAACAGTGACGTTATGACACACTTCGAAATGAACACCCAGTACAACCTGTATATGCCTGCATAGTTCGGACACGATTAGTACTAATCTTTCTGAACCCCGGACCGAATTAGTACTGTATATTTCAGGTGTGTATCTGATGAGATCGAAATAGTATGCATCCCTTTTGCACAAATAAGTTTCAGTTCATTTCATAAGTTTCATTGCTAATGCTCCTTATTTCAAAAAATCTATTAAAAATTGCTGTTAACAGAGAAAATTTAAAGTTCAATTATTGTGATATAAATTTTTTCGTATTCTTTTTTTCTTTTATTACTTTTTACTCTGTTATTAAATAAAATGTCTTAACATTAACTTATGTGGAACGCCCCTTGAGCACGAGTATGTAACTTACCCTTTCTGGGGGTGCTAGAGAGTTCTTATATAATAAAATCAATATGTATCTTTGTTCTGGCAATAAAGTATTATTATTATTATTATTTCCCTCTACGATGAAGCCATTATTAGGATTATACCGTCCTTCGAAGTCCATCTTCGGCTGGATCTGAGCTTCGGATCTCATATGCAACGGTCAGCATGTTAATTTAAACACCATCGAGGAGGGCTGATATACGATATGTGTACATAAATAATTTCTAAATGAACAATATCACAAGTGTTTTGCATTTCAGGCTTCCGCCGTGATATGGTACAAGAAAACTTTGAATATCTAGAGGCGTCAGGAATTACTCGTTAAAGCAGGCTAAACTACAAATGCGCACGTTACATTTTCCGCAAACCACCGATTTCAGAATCAACCGCAAATACGAACAAACCGACAGCTGTAAATTCCGTTTCGACAAGCTTGTTTACAGTAACTTCAATAATTATATTGACGACGGTCAGCCATTGTTATATTTGCATAATTGTATTAGCATAACACTGTTCAATTCATAAAGAGAGATGAATTTCAAATGGCTTTCTCCCTCAGAAACTTCATTTATGCAAATCCAAAAAAAAACCTCACGAAGAGAAGGCAAATGTAATTCCTACTCCAACAGCTCACCAAAACTTCTGCCAATATGAAACAATACCGTTAACCTTGCTCTCAAAAAATTTGGGCAATTCCTACAAACTACATGCAATCGAAAGAATGATTTAGAACAGTGTGAAGCGACCTAAAATCGATAACATACTTTCTATTTCCATAGTTTACATTTTTGACAGAATCCGCCTTTCCCCGTATCAAGTATAGGCACCCGTTTCGGGAGGACCTGTGATGAAGCAAACTTGGCATAATTTCATAAGCTTACTGTAACAACACTATGAGCCACAACGGAATACAAATATTATCGATAGTTAGGTCATGAACGAATGTAACTTCTGTGACTTACTTACAAATGGATTTGACGACAGAAATTAATGCAATGTTTGTTAATAAATGTAGATGCCCGGTATTTTAGTTAAAATAATAGATGATACTACTCAAATCTGGCTTTCAGCTAGTAGCTCCCAGTAAAGCAGGTTTGAATAATGAAATAGCTTTGCATAATATATTCGTTACTGGAGGTACGTTAACAGAAAGCCACAATTTAAGTCACACAGTATTGGTGTGCACTCAAAGTTGGGTTCCGGCATCTTGTCAGCCCATTTGAGTTATGTGGATTTTTTTTTTTATTTTAGTAGGTTATTTTAAGACGCTTTATCAACATCTCGGGTTATTTAGCGTCTGAATGTGATGGTGACAATGCCGGTGAAATGAGTCCGGGATCGATACCCGGCCCCGGAACAATTTTTCCTCGAAATTATTCAATATAGGATATTTATAAATGAACGATGTCTTAAAGTGTTCTTTCTAATACATCGTGCTGATTTTAATTTTATAACAATACTGTCGACAACAAAGGCGCATAGAACAACATTTTTCACAAGAGACAAAAAGCAATTTTCTCCATCCGAATCTAATACACACGGCATGTGTTACATATACTGTATTAACTAGGGCTTACGGTATTTGCAACCTGAATTACTGTATAACATGACGTCTGTAGTGTCTTGGGCTTCACACACAGAGGCTATTTTGACAAGCCTTTTAAGAAACGACTAAAATGGCTCTTACAATCTTTGCTGTATATACTCTACAATTCCTAATATATGAGAAGTATACTCGTACAGTCGTATGCATCTAAAATACGAAGGTTGATACTTTCATAAAATACCGTTTTCGATTTATTACTGTATGCAATGTAAATAAAAAAAGATACGTGAAAATATCAGTTATGCTTCATTCCACAATCGCTTGGGTCGTACCCCAAGAGCATGACTTTAAATCATAACTACTTTATTATTATTATTATTTATATGATATTTATTATATTATAGTTCACAAAGTACATACAAGTACTCAATTAAACCCTTACATTACACACTTCATAATTACTACACAAAAATATACTATTATTTAAATACAATTTCTGCAATTCACATATTTATATTATCATTATTATTATTATTATTATTTATATGATATTTATTATATTATAGTTCACAAAGTACATACAAGTACTCAATTAAACCCTTACATTACACACTTCATAATTACTACACAAAAATATACTATTATTTAAATACAATTTCTGCAATTCACATATTTATATTATTATCATTATTATTATTATTATTTATATGATATTTATTATATTATAGTTCACAAAGTACATACAAGTACTCAATTAAACCTTACATTACACACTTCATAATTACTACACAAAAATATACTATTATTTAAATACAATTTCTGCAATTCACATATTTATATTATCATTATTATTATTATTATTATTATTATTATTATTATTATTACTATATTTTCAAACCTTACCTTGTCCAAAAAACATACAAGAATTAAAGCCTATACCTTGGATCATATGTAAACGTGATGAACGCCGAATCACTGCCAATGAAATGGAGTTAAGAAGAACCGCTGGCTATACTAGGTTAGACAAGAAGAAACATTAGGATATTTTGAAACAATTAAATATTGACCCATTTTAGAGAAAATTCAAAACTACTAGTGGCTTGTAGCAGCAACTGCTGCTTGATAGAGATTGAAAGTTACAATAAAATGCTGCTACTTATGATGATGATGATGATGATGATGATGATGATGACGACGACGACGACGTCGATGATGCTAATAAATAAATAACGTACGTACCTTGAATACGAAGTCACAACAGTCTCTAGCTTCTCCGAATTACAGGTAACATTATTCCTACATAGTCACTTATGAGTTCTGATGCAGTTACATTTCTAAAAGTTCTACCACGTTTTCTTGGTCGACCAACTACACTCATAATAATGAACTAATAAGAACTAAATTCACAACGTAACAACATTATTACTTTCAGTAACACCAGATAAAAACACACACGTATATTAAAGTACCAAAAAAATACGTGACAGTTGAAAGATGAACAAACCATTATTATCGAGGCCTCGAAAAGCACGATATTGTGACGTCAACATCTCGCATGTACAAAAGGCTTGGTTAACTACATTATTCTGATCGTTTTAAGAAAACTCGAGCTTTTATTGTTTGAAATTTCATTATTTGAACTATAGCCTTTCCTATACACAAAGCCCACATTACTGACACCATTCATGACCTTCAGAAACACCTAACACAGCTGTATTAATAACTCTAATGAAGATAAAGTACATTTAAAGCCAGTATGTGAACAATGGTCCTCTGCACAACACCACGAAATGAACTGCAAGATGTCCTAGTCCTAGGGTATACGCTTTGCTGTGACGGACGTACACTTTTTTTAATCCGAAGCTTTTTACGAACTTCGCTACAAACCATTTAGATTTTTCCGCAATATTAATATCATTAGCTTTCTATTGAGACATCACATAACCTCACAGGATGTATAGTTTTCATAAAATTTTCCGCCACAGTTCAAATTAATGGAAATCTCATATACTCAGGATGCCCAGAACAAGGGTACCACGCCAAGCACTAAATTACCGCCCTTTACGAACAACATCTTTGGGCCGTCCGCTGAAACGATGGACGTGAGATCGTAACAGACTATCAGGATTAATACGTGATAGGAAGATTATTATTATTATTATTATTATTATTATTATTATTATTATTATTATTCAACATTTCGATTTAGGCCCATTGGCCTGTTTCGTCACTTTTTTTTTATTTCAGTAGGTTATTTTACGACGCTTTATCAACAGCTTAGGTTATTTAGCGTCTGAATGAGATGAAGATAATTAATAATGCCGGTGAAATGAGTCCGGGGTCCAGCACCGAAAGTTACCCAGCATTTGCTCATATTGGGTTGAGGGAAAACCCCGAAAAAACCTCAACCAGGTAACTTGCCCCGACCGGGAATCGAACCCGGGCCACCTGGTTTCGCGGCCAGACGTGCTAACCGTTACTCCACAGGTGTGGACTCTGTTTCGTCACCATAGCAGTATTAAAATTGGTCTTTCCAGCGTTTTCTAGGGCGTCCGATTCGTCTTCTCCCTTGCGGTTTATAATGGTGTAGTCGGTATGGAATGCGGGTTGGTTCTATCCTAGATTTATGTTCATGCCATTTATTCCTATATTCTGTGATCGTTCCTATAATATTTGGCATATTTAGTTCCTGTCGTATGTCTTCATTTCGCTTGTGGCCCAATAAAATATATCTTGATATTGGCGTTAGCAGTCTCATTTCAGCTGCTTCTACTCTCTTCATTTGTTGAGTTGTTATACACCATGTCTCCGATCCATAGGTTAATGTTGGAATTGCCATTGTTTTGTAAAATTTTAAAATTGTGTCGGTCCTAACTTTCTTCTTTAGTGTTCTTTTTATCGTGCCAATTAACTGCTGGAACTTAGAGAGCTTCCTATCTATGTCGTTAATTTGTTCATATGATATCATGCAACCTAGGTAATTAAAACAGTTCACTTGCTCTATGATTTCATTATTAATAGTTATTCTTGTTCTTAATGGCGTTGTTCCCTTAAAACCCATATCACTTCAGTCTTTTTAGTAGATATTTGAAGATCATATTCTTTTGCGATGCAGTTCAGTTTAAACAAAATTCGTTGGAGGTCATCTTCTCTGGTTGTAAATACAGCCTAATCATCGGCAAACAATATTGTATTTAGAGGTGTATTGGTTACAAATTGTTACCATATGTAATAGCCACCTTCTTGTGACGTCGTCAATGTATAAATTAAATAAAACAGGTGATAAAGAACACCCTCGCCGAACACCTCGTGTTATTTCTTTGCTTTCTTATTATTATTATTATTATTATTATTATTATTATTATTATTATTATTATTATTATTCCGCAACGTTATCTGAACGGCTATAAAACCGGGTTTGCATACTACCCTAAAATCCGAGTTTAAATCCCGGAGAGTCTAAGGCCCAATTGTATAAAACTCACTGACTAAAAATCAATTTTGATCGAAGATCGAAAAGTAAACCGAGTTCAGACACTTCTATTGTATAAAACTTTTCTGCGATCAAATTACCTTGGTTCAAATGCAATCTAAGTTCACGTGAAAAAGATTTGGCAACATCGCACAAACAGGTGAAATACGTGATGCGCGGACCATGTTATACAGGTTTGTTCAGTGTTGCCAATCTAGCGATTTTAACTCTTTTTCAACAACAATTTCTTTTAACTTTTATATTGCTTAAATAGGGCTTTAGTGACCTTTTTAGCACTCCATAGTGACCAAATTTAATCTTTCTTTGTTGATAATGAGAAATCTAGCGACTTTACAACTACTTTTTGGCGACTTTCCGTATTACACTCTGTTGGAGACACTTTTTTTTTTCAATGTAAATAATGGCGGACAATAAGAAGAAGGTTGACTGTTCTCAAGTTGTTATCATGTTATGGTGTTTGATACTGCTAAACATAATAAAGCTTTATAAAACGACAATTTTCGTTTAGTAATACAGTTAATTGAACATTTATGAATGTACCTATCATATTCATTAATAATTAATGGTTGTTATAAACATAATATAATTATAGGTTATGTTATTTGATACTGCTGAACACGATAAAGCCTTATAAAATATAAGAATGTTTGTGTATTAAGGCAAGAAATTGAAAGAAATATATATAAATGTACCTAACATATCTATTAATATTAATAATAATGGATATTTTATTTACGCAATCTGTCACTCGTATGTTTCAAACAGAAAAGAAATAACTGAACTTGGATCATCTAACTTAATCGGAGAAATTTCTTCAGTCAAAGTTGACTTTAGTTTGAGACAAATTAATCTCAGATTAGACTTTATACAACACAAAATTCCAAGTTCAGCTGAAACAAGGATCAATTTAACCTCTGATCTAAGTTTATAGTGAGGATCACATAAGAACAGTTCCTAAACAGCAAATATTGCCGTCTTGTCAGTGTTGCCAACTGTTACCAGATATCACACGATTCTACGTACTAAATGACTTATTTACTTACCGTACTATATGTTGGAAGGCTATTCTAAACAATTCAATAAATAATTTGTAACATATTTTCGTAGGCAAACTATAGGGAAAGGGATCAACATGTCAAGTATTTTATCTGGCAATACGAAATTCATTGGTTTGACTAAACAATTGACTCACGAAACCTAACCTAAAAATGTATTTTGTTGACCACATGAAATTATTAGAGTACTAACTCCGAAAACTTACCTGGCTATATGAATTATAACCACAACGCAACACACAAAATAACTATTATGTATTAATATTAATTCCGATATTAATTAATTATTAGTATGTTCAAATTTCACTAGCTTCCAGTAACCAGCTCAGAAATCTAGTACAATTTTAATTTCATGGAACTCCAGTACCGACAAATATTGACAAATATTGTCGATATTTGTCTCAGGTGCCAACATACCAGTTACAAAATCACTACTATTTGTAGTATTTGTCAGTATAGAAATTCGAAACGAAGTTGGCAAAAGAAAATTCAACCTGGAAACTAGAAAATCACCACAATCCACTAGCATATGTAGTAATGGGGGGAAAATGGTTAGGTTTCACCCTTAGGGTATGAAGTAAGCTGATCCGGACTATAAATGGTTTATACAATCGGGCCTAAATGAAATTTGCGAACAAAAGCGGTGTTTAGAGTAGCTACTGATCAACAAGAAAATCTCACTTTCATACAACCCTCGGCCTCGTAAAGCAGGTGCCGACCTTCGGACCAAAGTCTCACTGCGGTTACACAAACACACAATGCGAATTTCAATTGCGATGCCCCATTTCCCACTACTCTAAACTAGAAACTATAGCCGTGTGGTGAACTTGTTCCCAGAATTTAATTATGGCCACTGGATGCATGAAACTATTCAATTGGCGCAACCCACACAGTGCGGATATACGCCCGAATGAATATGCAACCAAGGTAACACATCTATCACAAGTGTTGAGAGTGTCAAGGCGTTCTATATGCGAGCAACATGATCTATGGCATGTCATTCACGGTATCAGGAGCTACTTATATTTATCAACTTACTCGCTACAGAGAGTGGAGAATAATGGAATCTGACACCAGCCACGTGCATCTCGGCGGAGAAGAAACAGTGATAAATACAGAATTCTAGTGAACATGAAGGTGCCGTGAATAGTATGAAGCACACAGCAGAATAAAATTAATGTGCTTCCCCGCTTCTTTCCTGGCATTGTACTGCTCGCTTTCTGTTTCTCAGCCACGGCGCCCGAGTGGAAATCATTGTTATGACACTGAAAAATTTAGCGAATCCTCTAGTCACATGAATACGTGATAAAAGAAATATTTCATTATGGAAATGCTCTCACGAAACCGTAACCGTTTCTCTATTCCGCTTAATTAATGGCGTTGTCTTCATGCCGTACATGACAATTTTTCTACTGTCAGAACACACTTCTATGCAAGATTAAAGCATCTAAATTAGAAACTGTAAAGAGATACCCACATCAAACTTTTATTTCACGGATTCTAACTAGAGGATTATGCAAATTGGGAAAGCAATATTTTAACGAAACCTGGAACGGACAGCAATGCTGAAGATAACCGGAAACTAACCACACTTTGTACGCATGCAGTGAAAAGGCCGATTACTTTCCCTCGCTTGTTTAAATTCCCACCACACGGGGTCAAGTACGGCTATTATGATGCAAAAAATCAATCTTTTACTGTAATATTTCTATCAAAGGTACATTTTTTCCTTTTTTTCTTTGTAATATTAGATAAAATTAAAATAAAACCAGTGTATCATAATAACCTATGTGTGGGTTATTGTAATACACCTATAAGGCTACGATTTTGATGAAATTGCATCTTTTTTCTAGTAAGCCAGAAACATAGCTGCTTTAGTATTCATATGTTATGTGATGAACTGAGTGTTTTAAGACATATTTGTTGTTAAAAAATCAATCTTTTACTGTAATATTTCTATCAAAGGTACGTTTTTTTCTTTCTTTTTTCTTTTTAATAATAGATAAAATTAAAATAAAACCAGTGTATCATAATAACCTATGTGTGGGTTATTGTAATACACCTATAAGGCTATTCTGATAGTGTTATAAATAGGGCTACGATTTTGATTAAATTGCATCTTTTTTTCTAGTAAGCCAGAAACATAGCTGCTTTAGTATTTATATGTTATGTGATGAACTGAGGTTTTAAGACATATTTGATGTAAAAAAATCAATCTTTTACTGTAATATTTCTATCAAAGGTACGTTTTTTTCTTTCTTTTTTCTTTTTAATAATAGATAAAATTAAAATAAAACCAGTGTATCATAATAACCTATGTGTGGGTTATTGTAATACACCTATAAGGCTATTCTGATAGTGTTATAAATAGGGCTACGATTTTGATTAAATTGCATCTTTTTTTTCTAGTAAGCCAGAAACAAAGCTGCTTTAGTATTTATATGTTATGTGATATACTGAGTGTTTTAAGACATATTTGATGTAAAAAAATTAATCTATTACTGTAATATTTCTATCAAAGGTACATTTTTTTTCTTTTTTTCTTTGTAATATTAGATAAAATTAAAATAAAACCAGTGTATCATAATAACCTATGTGTGGGTTATTGTAATACACCTATAAGGCTATTCTGATAGTGTTATAAATAGGGCTACGATTTTAATGAAATTGCATCTTTTTTTCTAGTAAGCCAGAAACATAGCTGCTTCAGTATTTATATGTTATGTGATGAACTGAGTGTTTTAAGACATATTTGATGTAAAAAAATCAATCTTTTACTGTAATATTTCTATCAAAGGTACATTTTTTTCTTTTTTTCTTTGTAATATTAGATAAAATTAAAATAAAACCAGTGTATCATAATAACCTTATGTGTGGGTTATTGTAATACACCTATAAGGCTATTCTGATAGTGTTATAAATAGGGCTACGATTTTGATGAAATTGCATCTTTTTTCTAGTAAGCCAGAAACATAGCTGCTTTAGTATTTATATATTATGTGGTAAACTGAGTGTTTAAGGACATATTTGTTAGGGCACTTTTTTTTTTTTTTTTTTGCATTTTTGGCCTGTTTTGGCTCATAAGAGCATCTTTTGTTTTATTCGGTCATTTTAGGCATTTTCTTTAATATTGACCATAAACCCCCATTATTAATGTAAAATAATGTTTATATCCTTTCAGGGACTGGAATGCTTTACCTGCAGACTTACTAAAGGCTTTACCAACAACCAAAAATGTATTTAAAAATAGGCTTAAGGACCTTACTAATAGACGGTAATTATACACAGTATTTAAAAGGTGTAAATGATATGTTGTTATTGAAGTGTTGTATCAGTGAAGAAGTATGTCGTGTCAGTGAAGTGTGCTGTGTAAGTGAAACGTGTTCCTGTCAGTGAAGCTTTATAGTTTATAGTGGCAGTGCATAGTATTTGAACAGTGAAATGTGTCGTAGTTCCAGTACAGTGAGTGATTTGACAGCGAAATGAGTGTAATTTGAAAGGTACTTGTGCAGATATGAACATATCACACTCGTGGGTTTTAGTTCGATCTTAGTTTTAAGATACAAATTAGATTTATTTCAAATGTTATTTTAAGTGATCGTTTCATTTAATTTAGTATATTCCCTGTTGTTGTTATTATTATTATTATTAATTATTGTTAGTATTAATTATTAGTATTATTATTAATTGTATTTTTAATTAATAAGTTTATTATTGTCATTATTAAGTGTAATTAGTTACCACTGCCACCGGGTATAATATACCCACTGCAGTGTGAATAAATAAATACATACATACATACATACATACATACATACATGCATGCATGCATACATACATACATATTTTCCCTACATATTTTGTCCATTAATACCCATTATTATGTATAATATTTTAATCGTTTTTCCACACAAGTATTGCCATTTGAACGTAGTACACCCCATGTAATGGATCAGTCCAACCACCCCTTCAATATAGACTCCTCTATACCTGCTAATTCCGGATAAGAGTGGCCTTGTGGTAGACTACATGGAAACTAAAAGTAAAGTAAATGCATGGCGCTACAGCCCATGAATAACCAAGACCAACCAGCTGATTGCTCACTTCACGTCCACATGCCAAAGCAGAGGTGAACGATCATACATGGAAACTACATCAGGTATAATAATTAATTAAAGTGTACTTAGAAAAAATTACGTGAAATTTAATTTAATTACTAGTCTAAATATTAAGTAGTACAAAACCTCTTTTCCTACTAAGCCAATTATGTAAGATCAATTTTAAGGGCATTTTTGAAAGATTTTTAGGTCATAAATGCATTGTTTTAGGACATTTTTTTCATGATTTATAGGTCACCAAAATCCTAGCCCTAATAATCTTATGTGTGGGCTATTGTAATACACCTATAAGGCTATGCTGATAGTGTTATAAATAGGGCTACGATTTTGATGAAATTGCATCTTTTTTCTAGTAAGCCAGAAATATAGCTGCTTTAGTATTTATATGTTATGTGATAACTGAGTGTTTTAAGACATATTTATTACGGCATTTTTTTGCCTGTTTCGGCTCATAAAAGCATCTTTTGTTTTAACCGGTCATTTTTTAGGCATTTTCTTTAATTTTGGCCATAAACCCCTATTATTAATGTAAAATAATGTTTATATCCTTTGATATTTTCTCTATATATTTTGTCCATTAATAGCCATTATTTTGTAATATATTTTTATCGTTTTTCCACACAAATATTGCCATTTTAACGTAGTACACCCCATGTAATGGATCAGTCCAACCACCCCTTCAATATAGACTCCTCTATACCTGCTAGTTCCGGATAAGAGTGGCCTTGTGGTGGACTACATGGAAACTACATCAGGTAAAATAATTAATTGAAGTGTCCTACTTAGAAAAAATTAGACATATGTAAAATTAAATAAATTTAAATGTTGGTACTACAATTTAATTTAATTACTAGTCTAAATATTAAGTAGTACAAAACCTCTTTTCCTTCTAAGCCAATTATGTAAGATCAGTTTTTAGGGCATTTTTAAGGGCATTTTTGAAAGATTTTTAGGTCATAAATGCATTGCTTTTAGGACATTTTTTCATGATTTATAGGTCATCAAAATCCTAGCCCTAGTTATAAATTTGGCCATATTATACAGAGCAGTGTGATACACACGGATGCTTAATGTATCACCTGTAAAAGTTTTGTTGAAATCGCATTAAAACTGACTAAGATTTAGCAACTTTTGTAATGGCATCCTTTTACCCATAAAAATTTACACAATTTAAGAAACTTACTGCCAATTCTAGAAAATTGTCTATGTCCAAATATTTTTTTGTGTGTGTAAGGAAATAGATTGAGAAAATTATGACACAGTTTGTATTACTAAATTAAATTAAAATAAAATGCGTTTTCTAATAGTATTGAATGGATTTTCCAAAGTTTTGTTAAATTTTAGCAACAAGAATAATGTCTATTACGGTAAAATTGTTAGGTAAAAATAAGTCTATATGTATATTTTTTGTTTGTAGGTGCCATGTCAACATGTCAATTCAAACATCTCTCAAGAGCTGACAAATTATGAAATACCCCTAAAGAGGTAATAAATTGCTTTGTTAGAAAATTGATCAACTTGGTCACATTCTTTCATTGTAAACATAGTAACATAATAGCCCCTCTGATTAACACACTAATTTCTACTAGAATGCACAACATTCACAGCTTTTCTTTAGATAAAAAAAATAAAGCTGACACTATTCTGAGTGAAAGGAAAGTTGAAAAAAATATCCCACCTTTATTCATTCAAGAGCAGTAACATAAGTAACCGAGTAACACATCAATGTATTTTCAAAGAAACAAAATATCTTTCCTTTCTATATTTATGAGGCTGACAGTGATTTTTTAAGCTGTTCAATACTGCTCCTAAAGAGCACAGGCTAATATTTATTTATACATATAATCGCAGTTTTAAACATTTTTAAACAGCCATTGGTAGGCCTACATGTTAAAGTCTGATTAAAATTAGCCCCCTTTTGTTACTGTATCATATTAGCCCTTCTTGACCCTACAATACTTTTGTCTTTATTCTTGATACGGCTGAAGGCAAAAGATTTTTAAAGAGCTTTTAATGACTTTCTCCGCGAGGAAAGTAAATAAGGGAGACCAGTATCGTAATTTACTTCACGTAAGAGAATCCTGTATGTCCAAAACTGGAAGTAGCATAATGAATCCCTCTATTAGTAAAGTATGTTTGCGTGGATTTGTATCACTCTAGCCGTAACACAAACCATCCACAAATTCCGACGGTTTTCTTTTTCGAAATAAATCTAGTTAGACATCTACAAACAACGGTAGGCCTATATGCTGGGAACAAAGTGCGATAACAGCCAATGGCCGTTTATTTTGCTCATACTTGGGTTTGGACGTCTAATATTTGCCGAACAGCGAAATATAACCGTTATTCGTACATTGGACGTGCAAATATGGCTAAATCTACATCTGTACAAGTGGAAATGTCCAATGATAGTTTAATCAAATGTTTATTTTAATTATGTCACTGTGATAAAGCTGTGACACTACACTAAAATTTTACGAATGTTTAATAAGTTCTGTAAAACAAAAATACAGCAAATATGCACAGTTTTCAGGAACACACAAGCGTGTCGTCAATATTTGCTATCAAGTTATAATTTCGAAGCATCTGTTAATCTGTCCACTATAGCCTATAGGCCCTAATAAGTTATTACTAGAAACCGGATTTTAAAGGGAAATTATTCATCAAAAAAGGGACTTGAAAAAGGACTATATTACTCCCCAAAACACACTTCAGCACATTCATGGATATACATGGAACACACAATCTTACATTTATCTCTTCACAACATAAGGAAAGCGTTGTATTTGATAAAGTCAAAAAATGACTATATTACTCCCTCAAAAGGGCGCTACAATATTTTAATTGAAAACATACTTCAGCACATTCATGGATACACATAGCACACACAAGCTTATATTTATCGCTTCACAACATAAGTGTTGTATTTGATCACATTCAACATTTCGATATGTTTCAATATGATTCTACCTCTTTGAATGCAGAATGTCTTTATAAACAGAAAATGACCGCTCAACATCAACTGAAACCAGAGGTGAAAATTTTCTTTTTTATCCTGAACTCTAAATCAGCACACTGTTTTAGTTTTTCAATGTATGGAATCAAAAGCAGAACGATGTTGCTCAGAAAGTTATACGCCTACTGGAAAATATATAGGAAAAGTATCTAAATGTTTGCGATTTCAGTCAAAAAAGGATCAAAATCAGTAGAGGCCGGTGATCAAAATCGTCGGTGAGGCCAGATGCAACTAGTTTAAGTGCCTCCGATAGGAAATGTTTGTTTATGATATTAATTATTATTGTTACTATATTATCAATATCATTACTGTATTATTATTATTATTATTATTACTATTATTAGTCTATTCTTATTACTATCAATGAAAAATAATAATTTCACTCACCAAATAAGCTGTTATGCTGTGAGTTTCAGTGATTGTTTCAGTGTGATGAAGCATCCCATATTATGTGTTGAAATTCCCTTTTCTTTCTTTTCTTTTTATTTTTTTCCTTTGACACCAACAAACAAGGCCAAGAGAAGTTTATTTTGCATCACATTACCACATAACCATTTATGTTGTCCATACCAGGATGCAATAGAAACTCGCGTTTTAAGATTATCTGTCAGAAAAATTATCAGCGATGTCGTAGGTATCTCGGTAGTCTCTCTCTTTATTTAAAACTTCCTTTATTTCAGTATTATTTCTTCTCGAAAAAGGACACACTAACAATGAATTAACTGCACCAGCATTACTTCTCTGATTTGTTTCTGTTTATATTTTCCCGAAATACATAACAACATTGGCCCAGATTCACTACTGTACTACGAAGTACAATAGTACAACACCCTCGCTTATGTCATAAACTGAGACATAAGGGGAGAGAATCGAGTGGGTTTCTGCCTGCCAAAGAGTTGGAATTTTGTTATTTATGGCCTAGTTAGAAAGACAAGTCACCACTGCTATTCCCACCCCACTCTATCCTTGAGGCCGGCCCATGGATGGGACGAGTGAAACCTGACCAGGCCAGCCGAATTGTGCCTCAGCTACAACGTTTTAAGCATAAACTCAAAGCCCGCGAAAGGACATGAAATGCATTAAGCCAAACCCGGCACGAACGATTCTGGCCTCAGGAACAAAGTTTACTGCAAAACATGTCTATATACATCACAAGCCAGACCCGGCACGAGCGATCCCGGCCTCAGGAACAAATTTTACTGCAAAACAGGTCTATATACATCAAAGTTTTCAAATGCTTCTACAGCGATATATGCTTCATTCAAATAACTAATACATTATATAAAAACACAAAATTTGATTTCAGTTAAGCCAAGTGACTGAGGCCCGGCCTCACTTGCCTCAGTCAATCAGCCGCCACTGATCAAAATAAGTGATGTTTTTTAAAAAGGGCAAAAAAGGAAATATGGACTAAAAAAGGGAAGTCAAAACCACATAATTTGGTCGGAAGATAGTTCCAATCAGATAGAGTACCACTTTTCCCTCTGCTAAGTATCAATGAGCGGATGAACTAGGCGTGATATGTCAATCTCTTTTGGAATGTGTCGTTTTCCAATTCTAGCTCTCTGATTGTAGTAAGAATGGATATTATGTCACAAGGTGTTTAAACGGTGCATCAAATGTTTTAATAAAAGCTAACTTTAATTTCGCTTTTGTTCGCGGAAATAATTTATTTTGCTCCAAAACACATCGCGATAAAAATAGTATTTCTAAAGATCAGAATTATTAGCCTTTCAGGTATTTCTCCGTGTCCTGTAACTTAACATTTCCAACGTTACGGACCTATAGTCTATACAAGTTCCATCAGAGTTGCCAGTTTTTTTCTGTCTTGGTCTCGTCTCATCTCATCTCATCCTCTGAAAAAGCGCATATACACTAACGTGACAGTTATTCATAAGTGACAACGTTGTATTGCTTAGCCAATTATACGCCTTTCCTGCACATCTTGAAGATGAAATCGGAGATTGTGATGATTTCATTATCTTGAGTACATTCTGTTATAGTCGCAGCATTCAATTAATACCCAGCCGGTGTCAAAGACGACACTTTCTTTTGAAAAGATTGGTTTATTGATTAGGCCTTCTCAGATGTCATTCTAAACAAAAGAAGCGGTAACATGTCTGTCAACGATGCGTTAGCATTCTTAATTGACGTCCTAATGTCAACTTCACGTGGAGTATATAATAACATTGTCATAACTAGTGTTGATTGATGATGGCATTTTAATTTCAGTATTGATATCGCTATAAAAATAACTGTAAATAGGGCTAATCTTTACAACGAAAATGCGACAACATCGCTTGACGTCAGAAGGTGATGCGTGCAAAAAATATCGGACTGAAAGCCTGCCGCTAGGGCAGCGGTTTTTTTTTTTAACTTGTTTTTCAATATGAGACACACTTAAGTTGCAATTTAAAATACCGCGGCACATTCAAATAATCCAAACCAGTCATACTAAGAGGGGAAAGCCGGTCCTTAGTGACACTTTTGGCAGACAATGCGCAGTTGAGATTTTCTTTGGGTTCTCCCGTATGTTGGGCATCTACGTAATTAGAAGGAACGAGTGGGGTTGCTCTTCCAAACCTGGGTACGCATCGAACCTTAGTGTGGTCAACCCTTAAATTAAAATTCAATTCAATATTAGTACGATATTCTAACTTCACAGATCTGGCAACCCTGGTTGAGCGCCAGTCATTCCCTTCTCTGCAGATCGCACGCCTACACTATGTTTACTAATTGTTGACTTCTGCTATGTTCACTGAAAGTTGACGCTTGTGGACTTGAGTTGTTTACTACTCCTTTAACTTTTATTTTTCTAATTTTCGCTTTGACAACCTTTACTATGTTCATTTTCTCGCGGCTATTAATTGAACGATTTTACTATGTAGTTACAGTTGTTCATAGACAAAGCAAAGGTTTTCTTAAACATAACACAAACACTATGTATGCATGTGTACGTAGTAGATCTAGTTGTACTCAGAAAGATACAATTTTCATTAAAAACAGAAAATACCTTCTGGCGGTTTCCACTTTCTGTTTACCTTAGACAAATTCAAGCCAGAAATAAATAATTAAATTTTACAAAATTAACTCGCAGCTACTTCGTATTGTAGGATCTCATATGACGAAAACAAGCAGTTAACTTTTCATGCCCCCGTCTCATTTAGTAACATCATTAAACGTGCATATATATGGGCGTGAAGCTTCTCGCTCGTCAGTCTGAAGCGCGGCGTATTCGCCCGGGGAGATGCCTTAGTTTACATACCACCCGGGGATCAAGAACTGCAACGGCAAATAGAAGCGGTAGGCATGCTCCAGGGACAATACACCACCTCCCCGGCATCTCCCTTGACAATGCGCTGGCGTAACACTGATAACGTTTAATTATACAGTCTCTGATCGACACAAAAGTGTATTTTCTTCACTTAAGGAGAGAGGATGGTATTATTTAAAACTTTTTTCCTATTTGGTGTAAAATATTAATTTTTTGTATGTAGAGAGCTTATAGCTGTGGCAACTCAACCAAATAAAAATATTTGAAAGAAAAAAAAATATTTGGGGGCCCAAATTTGAAAATATATATATATATATATATATATATATATATATATATATATATATATATATATATATATATATATATACCCAATGCAGGATTGTACTAAAACCGATGTATCTAAAACGTTTTTAAAGATAGATTCAAATGGTTTTTTGCAATGTATTTGCAAAAGTATGTTCTACAAACTGTCTGTAACAGAATTTTGATATTAGTCCCTACGTTTGTAAAATAAACAATTAAAATTTAATAATTTTCTGATTTCCTTTCTTGCAAACAAACGGACATCATATTAAAATGAAATCACTTAACAAAATTTTGTTACAGAGAAAAGTTTCCTAATAGTCTAAAGCATGTGTGTTCTAAATTTCATGCATGTATCTTTAATAGTTCAGAAATTATATCAATTTTTATCTGGCAATGTAGCAAAAAAAAAATGAAGTTACTGAAAACCGATAAAAGCGGGCATGTGATTTAAAAATCCATAGCGCAGGAAGTTTAAAAATGACGTCTCAACATCCGATAAGGGCACAAATACCCACAAAATGTTATGCAATGCATTCCACACATATCAAAGGGTATTTTAAAGAAAAAAAAAAAATATTATTTTTTAATTTAATTTACAGGAAACAACAATAAAAGTGAGCGAGTGATTTAAAAATCCATAACGCAGGAAGTTTAAAAATGCCATACGAATCGCATTAGTTATAATTTATATCACTAGAGCCGGAAGATTAACTACTTGTATTTGATTCAATAACTAATTAACTATAAGTTAATTAATAAGCTATATACCGTACTACGTATTATCAATGTTCAAGTTTACTGTAGGTGGTATTGTGCTGTGAACCACTGCATATTTCAGCACTTCGTATAGGCCTCGATTACCTATTCAACCGTCGACTACCCCTCATCTTCCAACCCAACCTTCCCTGGCTAAGGGAACCGCCGTTTAAACCTTACGTTCATTTTAAACTGAAGTTTTTCGTCCCGCTTTGTATTATAAACCTTAACTACAGGTCATGCATTTTGTCAAGACACTCGCGATTGCAGTACGGGAACAACGTTTTTGTGGAGGGGGGGGTAGAAATAGAAGGGAAGGCCGAGCGTGTATCTACCGAGTTCAAGGCAAAAGCTAACACATTCCCCTATAATTCGTAAGTAGACTCATCCGATCTCGTCAGCAGCTCTGTAGGAGCTGTAGGAGCTCATAAACTTTATTTTCCCTTTCGTTTTTAGACAGTTTCCGCAAATTACGGGTAGTTTCCAAAACTTGTTGAGAAAGCCAAAAGCTTTGTACTAAAAACTGGCGCCTGGTGTAGTATCCTACTATTATCTGTGCATTTCGAACTGGCGGATCAAGGTCACGTACAAAAGTACAACCTCGCACGAGTCACTGAATTGAAAACTGTGAACTGAAGCACTGGTGATTCCGGCTGTCCCAGCTGACTTTAGTTTGGGTAAGCACACGTGCCAAATGCAGTCCATTGCTTGACCTTGATCCGCCAGTACGAATTGCGGTGGTAGTAGCAGTAGTAGTAGTATCATAATTATCATCCCACTTCTACGGATAACTGCTAATACTATTTGGCCTGTTCTGTCTTCACGAGGGTGACGGGTTGTATATCAAGGCTGATCTTTCCGAAACTTCTGAGGTGAATGATGAATTTGCAAAACACCCTAAGTCCACATTTTGGGGGTTTAGAATTGAGAGCATGATATACTGTGTGCAAGGGGCATCGTTTAGTAGCATAATGACTTTAATCCACAACTTTTGTATAGTTTTTCCTAGTAGCAGAATATTTTGGTTAAGGGGAAAAACGACTTAAGTTGTTTCGCCTGTCAAGTACTGAAAAAATTTACATAATATATAATATGTAATTTTAAACATGCACGTCCACACCTGTGGAGTAACGGTTAGCGCGTCTGGCCGTGAAACCAGGTAGCCTGGGTTCGATTCCCGGTCGGGACAAGTTATCTGGTTAGGTTTTTTCCGGGTTTTCCCCTCAACCCAATATGAGCAAATGTTGGATAACTTTCGGTGCTGGACCCCGGACTCATTACGCCGGCATTATCATCTTCATCTCACTCAGACGCTAAATAACCTAAGATGTTGATAAAGCGTCGTAAAATAACATACTAAAATAAAGAAAAAATGAACATGCATTAAGTTGGCAACATATTTTTTGTCTGGTGTCGTTGGTAATTTAGTTAAAAAAATACATTATGGGTGAAGAACAGAGCATGAAAAATTATCAGTTTCAGCATCATTCTTTCTTCACCCAAACTTTTCAACAGAATGGTTTATGCCCGAACAATGAAGCCAAAATTCAAGACATTCGTAAAATGCTTAATTACATTCCTGACGAAGAAGCCCTGCATGTATTTTACGAAAATATTGTAGCATGGGGAACTACTGTGGTCTCGTTTAAAACACTCCTAAGAGTTTCCTATGGTCCTGATTAAGAAATAGTTCAAAATAATGTTGTTCAACAACTGCAATAAGGTTATTTTATGTTTCTGGTATAAATAAATACAGTTAAACATGACTAAGTATCAGTAACGTAATAATTGTGATGCAGAATTGAAGCTAATTTTCAAAACAGCTTAAATCTTGAAGATATTTTGATGTTTTACGACCTGAAGAAGTGAACAAAAGCAGTAATTTTAATAATAAAACCATTTCTCTTAGATAACTCTTAAATATAACAAATTATATTGTACCAATATATGGTTCACCGAGGCCACAAACAGTTTTCTTTAATTTTTTCCAAACTACTTCCAAGAACTTAAGTCCTTTTGCAAATTCACCGTTCATGTAAATTTATGTGGTGGTCTTGTTCGAATTCATTATTTCTACATAGCTTCTCCAATTACTGTACTTTCTGTGCCAGACTTTAATATGTTCTACGTTCAATTTCTATCGGATATTCTCATTCTTCTGTGCTCTAATAATGCAAAAGCTCCTGAAAATCTTTATCTCATTTCAGCTGCCTCTATTCTCTTCACTTGACATGTGACTATTTTAAAGACATAATTATCGACAATCAAAATCCTTATAAAGCACATCGAATACAATCAATACGATCATTAAAATTTAGAAACAAGACACCGACACGCGTCAAAATTTGTTTTAACATTGAAGTTGAAGAATTCTCAAGTTTGACGTACAGTACAATGAGTGGACACATAAATTGAAATTACTAACAAGGATATCCGGTCATATGTTACGATACAAACTTTTTACTGCATGCTCAAAACACTCAGTCTTAGAAAAGTCGTGAAGCACAAAATGTAATTAACTATCCTGCTTTTAAAGGCGGCTGTCTTCGCGAAAAGGCTAAAAGTTCGTAAACAGTCTGACCCGTATAAACTTTATGAGAAAAGCAATATATCATTTGAAGTGTACAAAAAAAAACATTCCTGATCTTAGTCAGCAACCCAAAGTTGCTGCAGAGAACAAGAAACAGTTTCTGACAAATAGAAAACAACGCGCAACAAAGTAACATGCAGTTCAGAATCACAACTCATGTACATAAATGTTTAGGAATTATGTTGTAATATATCCAACTTAAAATAAAACTAATGTATCGTACATATAATCAAACAGAATACATTTTGATTAATATATTGCAAAGAAAAATACTTCGCAAGAAAGGAAGAAGACCTAGGTCCTAGAGGAAATGTATCAAAGACTTGAGGTTGGTCCACAATAAATCGGAAACAACCAGAAAGGGAACGGAAAGCAAATGATGTGAAAGGAAAGATCTTTTATCCACAATAAACCGCGAACGGAAACGATTATGGATAATCTATTGATAGTAAGACAATAACAATATACTGCATAAATTCGATATTACACATTCTGATGTTATGTGTGTACAACTGACCAATGTCTTTCTCTCATGAATACAGTCCAGCCAATATAAACACAGGTTAACCAACTTCAAAACTAATAATAATAATAATAATAATAATAATAATAATAATAATAATAATGATTTAACCTGGCAGAGTTAAGGCCATGCGGCCTTCTCTAACACTCAACCAGGAGTAAAACTGCGTTACAAAAAACACTACAAATTTACAAAGTACACTACAATTTTACACACAAAACTGAATAAGATAATAATAATAAAATGTAAACAACAAGTAAGTAGAAATCAGACATAATATATAACATACAGAAAGAAAGAAAAAAGCATAATAAAATGTGAACAGCAGGTCAAAATAAATGAGACATACAAAGTATAAAAAATAAGACAATTATTGATAATACTAATAATAATGATAAAAAATAATAATAATAATAATAATAATAATAATAAAAAAAAATAGTGCAGTACAAAGCATACAATGAACACAATATATTTAAGTACACACAGTAAGGAAAATTATGATTATATATAGCTCAACTTATCACATTATAGATATACCATTATCGGAAAATATGAAAACAAAATATAAAATAAGTTAAATATCACTAGAACATAAAAAAATGTGAATACGTGGAAACATGCAATACAACACTTGTCATAATAGTAAGTTAGTTTGGCAACTCATCATAAGATAATTTTCTAACTGGGTTTTGAAAGATTTCAATGTTCGGCAGCCCTTGACTTCAGGCGGCAGAAAGTTCCAGTGACGAGAGGTAGCAACAGTGAAAGATGAGGAATACAGAGATGATGTGCAAAGTGGAATTTCTAGCGTGTTATCGCTTATGACACGGAATAATTCATTATTTAATTTACGTGCATCAGGGTGGTCACATAGACACTTTACATATACTGAAATTGATTCTATTGAAATTCCAAGTTAATTAGAAAGATGGATGAAGAAGAAATTGTCTCGGCCTTCTTGCTACAAAATATACGACCAAATATTGATTCCATTGAATTTTCAAGTTACTAAGAACGATGGATGAAAAAGAAACTGTCACGGCCTGCTTGCTACAAAATATACGACCAAATAGCTTTACGAAGACAACAGAAAATAATCTAGCAGAATGTGGTCGGAAACGAGAACGGCAAAGTTAAAACTTGGCCAACATTCCCGTTCCCGGGCTACGGCAAACCTCTCGTTAATTGTGAATAATTGCAATTAAATTTATGTATTTTAACAATTTTTCCGTTCTCATTTCCGTTCCCGGTTTATTGTGGACCAGCCTATACTCGACAGAATGAAGTGTAACAACTATGAACGATATCAAACAGCAGAGAATAGAGGAGCATAGCTGAAGCGCAAGGTGAAGTTTTTACAATTGATTTATATCAAAATGTATTGCAGACTTAAGTGATTTAAGCAATGTTTAAGGCGCAGTTTTAGCGCTACATGAAAGACTGTGACTTCAAATCCCGTTTAAGATACGGTTGCTCGTCTGGAAAAGCGATCTTGTTTTATAGTTAATGCGCTGTGAAATTTTACAAGAAAAACCAGCTTTACAAGTCCGTAAACTTTAACACCGTACAGTAAAGTACCCACGCACACTTCCAGTATCACCTTTCTACGCCCATTCTCTGAACAGTTAAAATGTGAACTAATACTGAAGCCATGTATCTCATTATAAAAGACGCTGCTAAAAGGCCATCCAAAATACTCTTATACATCGGCTAACGCTAATAACCTGTTCACAATGAAAATTACATATTACGAAAGTTGCCTATAACAAGTTATATTATCCAACAATTTGCCACACCTTTCCTGCAATCTCGCTTATGAATATCAACTCAAAGTGTTTTAACATTCAAGCTGCTTAATAGCTGGATCGGTAATAAAAATCTGAAATTCTCCGACAGATACTTTAGCTAACACTCTTTTCCCAGACAGAGATAGAAAAAAAACAGGGACAGATTTTTTAAAAACCCACAGAGGAGAAAGGAAGGACAAAAGGGGGCAGGTTCAAAACCATTCGATCAAAATCCCCTTCAAAATTCGGATACCTGCACTAAAAGGCTTATAATAATTTTATGCGCTAAACAATTCCTGCTAGCGCTATGAGAACCAGGATTTTCACGTTTCATGATAAGTACAATGCAAGTAATGCCGGACTTTTTTCAAGCTCCATAAAATAAACATTATAGTTTTCATATTTTCCACAACCTCTCCCCACTTTCAGACATTATAACGGAACAAGAGAGACTGAAAAAGTTATTAGTTTCACTAGCTTCCTGGTTTGCTCAAGGCCAAGTGAAAACACCAAATTCTCCTTTAGGTTTGTGATGAAGTTTGTTGGAATAACTTCTATTGGAGTGCGTTGTATGTGGGTTAGTAAAAGACCCAAGTCCTTTAAACAACCAAGGGCTGCCAATACTTAAGTTTATTAATCAATCTTGAAATACAAGGCGTAGTACAAGTGATGAGATAATGCTGATGATGATGATAATGATGATGATGATGATGATTACTCGTAGCCACGTGGGTCACTCGTTGCCCTCCTCCGCATTCTGCTTACTGCAGAGCTACTGAAATAATAATATGTGAATGAGTGCCTCCAATTATCACCGCGCCTTTTTAAGGCCTGTCCATAGTGACGCTACAGTGTCCTTCGAAGTCCGCGTGATCGCCTCTACTCGGCTTGGCGTCCCCACGCTATAACCAATGCAATGACCTGATTCTGGACTTCGAAAGGTAAGCCCTTAGTCATTAATCCCAGTACATACATGACTGAATTAGTAATTATCGGTCGGTCTGCACGAGTTATGAGAATGGAATACATTTTAGACTTACAATGTTATCAATTTTACTCTTAACATTAATTACAATCATACCAATTATAATCATACCAATCACAAGCATACCAATTATAATCATATCAATTACAATCATACCAAGTACGTCCCTACAATAAGAATGACGCTTATCACAGGTTCAATGAACTCGTAGCGTGAATTAATTTGAGAAACCAAAACAAAGTAAGTGATCCCTCTTCCACATTTGCTCGTCCTTTCGAATTCAGTTTCAGAATTTTCAGTCTTACCGTATCTAAGCTCTACTTATGTTTCAGAGGGGTTTCAAAACCATTAATTTTTGTCTCCTTAATTTCTCTTCATTTTGCCGGGTTTTAAACCATTAATTTTGCTGTCTCCTTAATTTATCTTTATTTTGCCACTTCGTGGGTTTTTCGATGTAGAAAACAACATTACTTCGCATAAGGTATAACAGTAGAAGATTCCATTATAAATCTAACTGAATAATCAGCGAGAGTTACACAGATCTTTTTTTATATCTCTAAATCTCTAGCCCTAACATTGACTGACATGAAGTTTTCGGTTAGACAGAACTTATATCGCTTCATATAAATCTTTCAAATCCTTGTGTTGTTATTGAAATAGTTTTATATGTATACACACGATTTACAAACATATTTTAGGTTTAACTATAGTCGCTCCTAACTACGTCATACTGCGACTGGAAATGATGCATTGTACTTGTGTTGTCACCTTTACTGAGTCATCTCACTCGGTTGCAAAGTTTAATTTATTGGTATTAATATTTTCAAAACGCAATTTTCTTTTCAATGACAGAGCCCTTTTCAGAGCAAATACCTACTTTTCGAAAGAATCGGTTGCACCGTATTCATAGTCACGTATCTATCCCTTCTGTTTATCCCAAGTTCACGGTTACCCCTCCCCCACACAGCTCAAGGTCACGTATCTAATAACACCACCATTGATTGCACGTTCAAGGCCATAGCTTAAAACTTGTAGCTGTGGTGGTGGTAGGTTTCGTTTAGCGAAGATTTCAACTGTAGAGGTTATTTAACATCGAAATTTAACAAAAATTAATAGGTGAGAAAAGATCGAAAAATTTTGCCAATTACGTATCGGGTTCTCTGCTTGTAAATCAACGACACACTTCTCCCACGTTCATTCTCTTCAGGAGGAAGACAGGCGAAGTACTTCACCAACCTTTAAAAATCCATCGCCTTCAGCCGGTTTCAGTCTGAATTATCAGATCACTAGAGATAAATTGTTTTCAAGAGGATCCTCAGTTTTTATTAAAGAAATATTTAAAACGCAAAATTCCGGAATGAGTGGCTCGTAGATAATAAACATAAACGAATTCCACTCGTTCGGAACTTTCCGTACAGACACAAACAGGACGTCAAAAATTACTATTTCCGTATTAGTGATTCCATAAGGATTTATTTCACTCAAAATCTGGAAACCGATTTTCTACTGCATCACAAAATATATTCCCTAAATTCTTCGTTCAATGGAAAAGTTAAATTATACCGTCTCATACATAATCCGAGCGAGTGGTTCAAACCCCAGATCGGAAAGTATTTCTACGTCTATATTGTAAAAGGCATGCTGTCTATCCATCACCCCATTCTGTGAGCGATGCTGCTATCCTTGCACATGAACCCGTCAATAGAGATGATAGTCATTCATCTTCCTCCAGTACGAAAGCACAGTGAGTAAAGCCAGAGACTAGAAGAAGTATAAAATCCCTTGTACACTTTTCTGTGTAAATATTTAGGTCCCAGGTGCTAAAATAAGTCAGTCGGTTAATCTACTGATCAAAGATGGCAAACGAGTTCGATCCCCGGTTACAGAGAGCATTTTTTTTCCTTCATAACTAATTTTCTTATAGATTTTATTAGGTTGATGCATAGCGTTTTTATTCGTCATCACAACACTGTTGTTACGAGATTATTTATCGTTTGTCATGTTATTTGGAGTGTTGTGCTTGACGTTTTAAAAATTTGGGGGGGAACATACGGTGAAGATTTTCACAAAGGACCTCTGACCTGAAATAAGAACTGGAGTATCTACAGCGCTATGAAAATGTTGCTTTTCCTGTACTGGTGATGGCGAACGTTCTACGAATTCAGTAGGCCAAATAAAACATCAGTGTATTTTGAAAAGCTTTACTGATTTTCACATTTACAGTAAATATTCAAAGTAACGTTCCCTTGCAATTGCGCGCTAGTATGTCATAGCAGCACGAGGGTGCTCCATCGCACTTCGATCGCCTGGCCCGCACATATCTCACAGATATCTTCACGCACAGAGTAATATGAAAGGGATGCACAGTCCCTTGGCCTGCGAACTCTCCTGACCTCACCCTACCTGGCATTTTTCTATAGGAGAGCGTGGAGGCTATTGTGTACGTAACACCGGTAAAAACAGTAAATGAGCTTGCTAAGCACATCTTTGTAGCGTTCGATACTATAAATGAGGAAAGTGGAATATTCCACATTGCACGCTATGTAACCTAGTTGCGGTCGACACCTTTAACATTTATTGTAAATGTGAAAATGAATGAAGTTCTTCAAACTATTCACAAGTACAGGAAAAGCAACATCTTACAGTGCTGTAGATAGGCCTACTACAAATTCTTATTTCCGGTCATGGGCTCCTTGGTGATTCACCATATCACCCTCTACATCATACATGGGCACAATTTTCGGTTACGTGAGGCACTCGAATTGAAATAGTTTGTTTACTAGGAGAAGAGGCTGCAGAGTAGGATGGGAAATATAAACCGCTGTGACCTGCGTCACCTTATCGTAATCGCTAAGGCGGTCAGTGGCGAGGAAAGCGCTTGGTTAACGTGAGAGACTCGAAAACTTTTATTCAATTTGGCAAATTAATTCGGCAGCTTTAATCATAAACCTCTTTACTATTTCTCCATCATTGAATTGATTTAAATCACAGGCGAGAAATTGCGTAACTAGCCAATAATATTTCATCACGTTGTCTACGTTTATTTCCTTGAATATTCTGGCGTTTCTCAAGATTACTTAATAGATTTGGACGTTCTTGACCTAAATAATTTCAGAAAATCATATTTCGTTTTCTACGTACATTTGATTTTTTTTATACAAATTTCTTTTGGAAATAATACGTACAAACAACATTTAAGTCCTCGTACCTTTTAATGCAGCGTGTTTAAGATATAATGTCGTATTTAGTATACTATGTAAATGTTAAGATCATAAATTTTCTTCGGAATAGTACGAAAAATAGCATTTTAATTATGTAATTGTAATTCAGCATGTTCTTTATGACGTAAGGAGTAATGTTGTATATTAAATTTATTAATGCCTGATAGGATTTTCGAGCATAACATACATCGTATGTTCTCTCCTCCTAAACAGCAAAAAAACTCTTCCTCCCATTTCTCGTGAAATAATACTTTTTTAAGGCGTACACACTGCTTTGATAATGCCATTATGCCACCACTGGTATTGCTTATAAAACATATAGAACCTGCCCACGTCTAGGAGCTACGTGAGGGAGGAACGAGGACTGTGAAGATGTCACTCAGAATGATAAGCTCTGTGAAGGTCAGTGAGGCACGATGGCCATTTATGCTCTACATCCCTCCAAATTCAGGAGAAACTCATTCAGTTACACCCTGTAGAATTCCCTCGCGTACATCTTGTGCACCGCAAATCTCATTGGTTCTGCTGGGAATCGACGTCAGCTGTGACTAAGTACTAGTAGCGTTGAGCCCAGGACGGAGGAATTCCCTCCAACTTCTAAACGTAAACGTCTTTCTCCGTTTTAAACGGCAGGTATTTGGTCCCTCGCACAGCAACTGGAATTGTTTTCTTGCGCCCAACGATTCTCGGGCGGACCCTTTCCATCAAACCGTTAGAAGGAAAGCTTTTTCCCTGAGGCAGTAGGATATTGAAGTTCACAGCATTTACTTCTTCCTACAGAGGGCGTCTCAGAATAGATGGCGGTCTTATCTCACACACTTTTCGCTTCATGGACTGACTACTCCTTAGAAACAGTCACGTCCCAACAGTAGCATGCACTCACCCCATCCAGATTTGTTTTTCTGCACACGTCACACCAACCTGTAATAAATGCGTCACCTGCTGCGCACATAAGGAAATGAAGTTGAGACACACAGCAGAGCTTCACGTATTCGCTTGGCGGGAGGCGAATCTTATCTCCAGGCTACTACTACGTTGCTACAGAATGAATCGTTAAATCACAAGTTAAACGGAATCTTTTTCTAGGTAAATATATTACGTACGCAACTCCCATTAGGGAAATTGTAGGATGAAAATGTATTTTCGTGAGATGTAACAATAAAAGTACTTACAAGTCACAGTTGCATGAATTCAGACCTGCACGCCTCCAATGTCCTTCATTATGATGAAATATTGCATACTACAATAACAGGTGTCATGTAAATAGCACACGCCTCCTCATTACAAAGTAACTAGCTAATAAAACTGCTATTTTACGTAACCTTGTATCAAATGAATTGTATGCTATTACTAAGATATCTTCCTCTTCACAAACTCGCAAGCTTCTCCAATCTTCTTCAAACAGTTACGCCTTAACAACAATAATTCCCATTGATAGAAATCAGCATGTTACCAATAATATTACTATAATACTTACTGGCTTTTAAGGAACCCGAAGGTTCATTGCCGCCTTCACATAAGCCCGCCATCGGTCCCTATCCTGAGCAAGATTAATCTAGTCTCTACCATCATATCCCACCTCCCTCAAATCCATTTTAATATTATCTTCCCATCTACGTCTCGGCCTCCCCAAAGGTCTTATTCCCTCCGGCCTCCCAACAAACACTCTATATGCGTTTCTGGATTCGCCCATAGGTGCTACATGCCCTGCCCATCTCAAACTTCTGGATTTAATCTTCCTAATTATGTCAGGTGAAGAATACAATGCGTGCAGCTCTGCGTTGTGTAACTTTCTCCATTCTCCTGTCACTTCATCCTTCTTAGCCCCAAATACTTTCCTAAGAACCTTATTCTCAAACACCCTTAATGTATGTTCCTCTCTCTAAGTAAGAGTCCAAGTTTCACAGTCATACAGAACAACCGGTAATATAACTGTTTTACCAATTCTAACTTTCAGATTTTTTGACAGCAGACTAGATGACAAAAGTTTCTGAACCGAATAATAACAGGCATTTCCCATATTTATTCTGCGTTTAATTTCCTCCCGAGTGTCATTTATATTTATTATTGTTCTCCAAGATACTTGAATTTTTCTACGTCTTCGAAGGATAAATCTCCAATGTTTATAATTCCATTTCGTACAATATTCTGGTCACCAGACATAAACATATACTTTGTCTTTTCGGGATTTACTTCCATCCCTATCGTTTTACTTGCTTCAAGTAGAATTTCCGCGTTTTCCCTTATCGTTTGTGGATTTTCTCCTAACTTACACACGTCATCCGCGTAGACAAGAAGCTGATGTAACCCGTTCAATTCCAAACCCTCCCTGTTATCCTGAAATTTCCTAATGGCATATTCTAGAGCGAAGTTAAAAAGTAAAGGTGATGGTGCATCTCCTTGCTTTAACCCACAGTGAATTGGAAACGCATCTAACAGAAACTGACCTATACGGACTCTGCTGTAAGTTTCACTAAGACACATTTTAATTAATTGAACTAGTTTCTTGGGAATACCAAAGTCAATAAGATTATTATATAAAACCTCTCTTAACCGAGTCATAATATTACTATAACAAGACTACTATTATTCAGCTAAACCATATGTTTATTTTTTCACCACCTTTCTACACAATGCCATAGTTCACCGTTACATCCGCAAAGGTAACTCTTTGCCAGGTGTGATACCTCCACGGATAGGTAGCGAGTCTATCGCGGTACATAATAGGTGACAACTGATGGTGAAAGGTTAATTGGGAATGCAAAAGTGTCGATTCCTGATCCTCTAATTTGACAATGACAAGTAAGCCAGCATTTGATTAAAGGACTTAGAATATCACGAAAAACACAAATGGATACTGCTATTATCAACTCGATCGACGCTACAAATAATTTAGTATACTGTATTTTATTTCATGGAGTGCAGTTTTATGAAAAGGACCTTGCCGACAGACCTTCTACTAATTGGTTGTCATAAATGTAGGTCTTCCTTACTGTGACGGAAATCTTGTCTTCTCCTGTCAGTAACCAATCAAAACCCTCGTTCATGAAGCTTATTAATTGAAATATAATATTGTATTTTAGTATTTAATTTCATCTCATTACATTTCATTCATTCATGTGTATAAATTATAAAACGTTGTAGAGATTTTCTGAATTTAAAGATTTGCAAAATTTTATTAATTTCATAATTGAAACGTAACATTAATTCAATAGGAGACTTCATTAATCAATATCATATTATTATTATTATTATTATTATTATTATTATTATTATTATGTATTTATAACCCTACAGGGTTCTCTGTAAAATTGGAGTACAATAAATAACCCTCGTTCAGAACAATTGGCAGGCTTCCGTCATATCCACGTGGAAGCAGAGTTGCCGCATCTTTTCCGAATTCCAAGAATCCCTTCAGTCTCACTGTCTCAATTCGAGGGTCACCAGGATTGTGGCAACTGTGCAATGTTGGGACGAGGGGACAGGATGGAATTGTCAGAGATGTTTATGTAGGAAGTCATAAATCAGTAAGTGGGTGTTCAAAGGAGCCACCGAACTGCACTCCTTGAAATAATATGAAGTATAGTTGATACAACGCCGTTAATCAATTAAATTACATACTGGACAATTTGAATTACAATGAATTAATTAATTCCAAATATTTAACATTACTGTAACACATGCATTGTTAATTTATTTTTGGAAAGCGAGTTACAGAAAAGAACATTAAAACAGACGAGATTTTTGTAAATTTGTGTAGAGTAAAGAGTTATTTAAAATATCACAGGATTTCTTCCAAATAAGTTTTGGAATGTCTTACATCAATACGGTAGGTGGTTTATATTTGTTTAAAAAAATTAGGTATTTCTTATTGGTTATTTTACGACGCTTTATCAACATCTTCGGTTATTTAGCGTCTAAATGAGATTAAGATGATAATGCCGGTGAAATGAGTCCGGGGTCCAGCACCGAAAGTTACCCAGCATTTGCTAATATTGGGTTGAGGGGAAAACTCCGGAAAAACCCCTCAACCAGGTAAGTTGCCCCGACCGGGAATCGAACCTGGGCCACCTGGCTTCGCAGCCAGACGCGCTAACCGTTACTTCACAGGTGTGGACTATACATTGTTCCCCTTCACCCAATTAGGAGATCTATTACCGATATACTCCGTAATTTATACTTTTCTCTGAGCAATGATGTGGTTGGCTCATAATTATATTGATTTCTTGTGTCGGAGTTCACGTCTAAGGTTTGATGGTGTCCCTGTAAAAAATCTCGTAATTCTAAAATTATTCTTTCTTGTATGCCACTTGAATATATGAGTGTACCAACCCTCCTCATGGAACCCTCTTCAGCAATGCATGTTATTTCTTCATCAACGTTCCACCCTTTCCGTCTCAAAGATGTGGAATCAATACCGCAACTGAATGATGTCGCATATTGATTGATTTCCTTCTCTCACACTGGACAAGAACGTGGGCAAGAACATACAAATGCAGCTACTACAGAGTGATTTATATAGAAGTGACACATTTCTTTCTTTAATTATTCCGTTGGAAATTCATTCAATGACCCAATTTTAGCACCAAATTAAGCAGAATGTTCTGGAGTTTCGATTCCTTGTCACTAGATGAGCAGATGTTTATGTTTTATTCCTATTGTTGGCAGCACTGACCCAATTTTAGCACCAAATTAAGCAGAATGTTCTGGAGTTTCGATTCCTTGTCACTAGACTAGACGGCAATTCGGAAGGCGGGTGGCCACTAGATGCGCCGTAGCCTGTATGGCATGTGACGTCACAAGTTTGAACAGGAGAACCAATCAGAATCAGTCTATAACAAGCACTTCCTGAGTTCGTTTGTTCACGTGCGAGTGTTTCAATACATTGAATAAGTAAAACTAACATTTACTATGTGTATGTAAGGTAAATAAATGGAAGAAGAGACTGTAAAAACACAAGTATTACACAAGCAGGCGCGGAAAATAGTGTTTAAGGTGTATAATTATTATAAAAACGTTAACGAGCAGGACGCTGCCGGCCATCTTGATGCTGGCAGCAACGTTGCCAACGTACAAGAAACGACTGCAGAAGCATATGGTGTGGGATTGAGAAACATGCAAAGAATATTGTTAGTGAAGGAAAGAGGGTTTGTTTGGTGTCATGCTTACAGTAATCAACGGCTATGATCATTATTGTCTTTTGACAATTCAAATTCTCTCCTGTGCTATTTGTATTGCACGTGCGTGAAGTACGATGTGGCAATGTTGTACGCTGTCTTGCTCTCTCTATCTGTCTCTCTCGAAGCAAACGCTAGCAGACAACCCGCCTTCCGAATTGCCGTGGACTCTAGATGCGCAGATGTTTATGTTTTATTCCTATTGTTGGCAGCACTAGATGCGCAGATGTTTATGATTTATTCCTATTGTTGGCAGCTGTTTTCGACATTTTGTGTCAACGTGAAAATGCAGTACACATTAAATCAACGACTCTTCCTTGTGAAGCAATACTGGATTACGAATTCAATTACAGCTACTCAAAGGGCATACCAGAGAGAATTTGGTTTTCGTAATCCTCCCAAAAGAAACACAATACTGGGACTGGTAAACAAATTGGAAACAACTGGATCTCTGGTGAGTGAAAAGGGCAAGCATCGTTCATCTAGGCTTCCCACGGTTGTTGTTGACGTAAGAGCACCTGTGGCCACCGAGATCTCCGGATTTGACAACGCCGGACTTCTTTCTATGGGGTTACTTAAAAGACAGGGTTTACGCCACACGTCCCCAGACATTGGACGAACTGAAGCACAACATCGCACAGGAGATTCAAGCTATTGACAACAGAGTCCTCCAATGAGTGGCCAGTAACATGGAACGACGTGTTGAGTTGTGACTTATGCAGGATGGAGGACATTTTCAACATTTGCTATAGAGGTAAATTAATTTCCAAAAATTCCTCTACATTTTAGGTATAATAAGTTGTCGCTAGCACAATTCGTTTTGAAACAATTAATGAAAGAATAGTGTCAGTTCTATATTAATCATTCTGTATATATAGACTTGAGCTGAAATTGTATGGAAAAATTACACATCACCGAGACTACGAATATCCGTATCACTGAAGCACTGCACTGCAGGATTCGAGAGAGAAATAGAACCTCCACATCCGTTGGTTTGTCAACAAGGTAGAATTCCAAGAAAAACAGATCGATGGGCTGAAGTGACAGGTGATTCCAATGTCTGGCTATGCAAATGGGTGCATAACTGAGGTATGTTGCATTTTATGGTATAAAAACCTCTATAAAATGTGTCTTCCTGCTCCGGAGTCATCATTTGATTTAATCGATGTCACTCTTCAACTCTATAACATTTCAACACAAGACTTTATGAAGTGATTAAATTAAAACTTCAATCTAAAATATTTATTTATGCAACTAGTGGGATATAAGCATCATTACCGCTTGAATGATATTTTGCAAGAACGAGACGTAAGTCGAGTTCTGTAATTACATGAGAGCGGTAATTACGCTCATCCGACTAGTTGCATACAATATTTTATTCGCGTTTATTTAATAATGCGTTTAATGCGTTCATGACACGATCGTTGACTGAATCCGATATGTAAATGATTACTGCATTCAGTGCGGTAATGAATGCCATTACCGCACTCAATGCTGTAATCATTTACTTATCGCCCTCAGTGCGGTAATGTCATTACCATGGTGATATGACGATGGATAAGTATCCATTATCAAACCAACGCGGATGAAAAAATATTCCGACTTCTTAATTGCTATAGCGAAATTATTTATTATCTGATCAGATCAGAAATAAGGCGACTAACTTTCCGGGAAGTATTTATTAACGACGGTAGTAATAATAATAATAATAATAATAATAATAGTTTTATTTTCCCTGGCAGAGTTAAGGCCATCAGGCCTTCTCTTCCACTCAACCAGGATCAAATCACATACAAAAAAATACATACCGGTATATAAATATTAACTTAAAATTATAATAAACATAATTAGGTAAAAAAGAGAGATTGAATACATATACACAATCAGTATTAACTTTAAAATAATAATAAAAAAATATATATAATAAAAAAGAGACTGAATACATAATCACAAACAGGAAAATACATATAGTATACAGTATTAACTTACAAAAAAAAGAATTAATACATATGAATATAATCTCACAACTAAAGGAATAGCAGAATTAGTATAATCAGCACAGCACGTGTTACATTGAGACAATGTCAATTACCTAGATATAGAAAAGTGTTAATGGAAAAATAAAGTAATGACTGTGTAAAATAATAATAATAATAATAATAATAATAATAATAAATAAAAATGAATCCTAAAAAACTAATTCTTTGTATTTAAAATATATCTAAACAACCTAATTTTAAACAACTGAGGACTAAGACTACCCCTGATTTCGAGCGGCAGCGAATTCCATGAGCGGGCCATGGCTATTGAGAAAGAAATTGAGTACAGAGATGTCTGATAACGTGGTATTGATAGCAACAGATTGTGCTGTGAACGTGTATTTCGATTATGATGTGAAGCTAGGAGAGTAAACCGACAGGCAAGGTAGTTGGGTGTGGAGTCATGTATAATTCGATACAGCAGGCAAAGAGAATGTACTAAACGTCTATCTTGAAAGCGGAGCCAGCAGAGTCGTAGAAAATATTCCGATGTATGATCATGTCGGCGGATATTGAAAATAAATCGGACGCAGACATTATGTACACGTTGAAGTTTTTGAGAAAGTTCAGCACTTAGGGTAGTGTAGGCCTACGTAACGAACAACGTATGTATCGTCCATATTGCTGAAAAAGAGGGCTGTAGTTGTTCCTGACATAGCAGCAGTCAGTGTCATTAAGAAAATGATTTGGGTAGCGATCGTATGGGGAGTTGCAGCTCTCAGAGTATCAGAGAATCTCAATAAGGCGATAATATTTCTTGTACCAATATTTTTAATTGAACACCCCAAGAGCACCCTCCATTAGCGTGCCTGAACTCAATTTTTTCTAACTCTAAAATACTGATTCTAATGAAACCGAATTGAGTTCCATACTACAACTCAATTCCAACAAACACCACGGACCCAACAGAATAATGAATTCCAAACGTGCCAGAAAGAAAATGAAAGACATGCTTCACTGTTTGCTAATTTAACGTGATCCTTCGGGCACTTATGACACAATTACATTCGTTAACATGAGACTTATCTCACATACGCAATATATGCCTTCATTTGGATAGAAGCTTGTATAACACAGTGTTAACTAAATTAATTTGTTGCCAAAGTATGGAATATTGATACAGAAGCAAAGTTTGTTAAATACTTCGAAACCACGTCATTTAAACTAAAGGATAAGTGAAGAGAAACTCTGAACTTTAATGACGTATTTAGGCGCAACAGAAGGCAACGACCTCCACACAGTCACTTTCAGAACATTTAAGAAGCAAATTCAAGAAATATTTGATCCAACTTTATCACCAACGATAAAACGTTAATATAACAAATTGCATTCTTCCATATAGGCCAATTACGAACACTGTAACAATAACAGATAAAACATGAAAAAGCGTACATATTCATAACTATACAGGGAGAGTCATAAGTATGTTTAGAACAAATCATTATATGAAAATTTGACGGAAAGTGCTTATTTATTGCAAAAAATAGTGATAGTGACTTTTGCTTTCATAAGTATAGGATCACATTATTGTGTTGTTTTGGTTTTGATTCTGTACCAGTGTTTGTTTACAAACAGTACACTGTATTCTTTATTGGACGCGGTGGTACAGTGTCTTGGCCATCCAAATCACCCTACCTCACACCATTAGATTTTTACCTTTAGGGTCACGGTCACTTGAAGGCTGTCTCTCGTCTATGTAACACCAGTGAATGATGCAGAAGCGCTATAGCAACGTGTTGAAAATACATGCCAATTGAACCGTGATGACAACATGCTGTTTGAGCGAACTCGCCAGTCGTGAGTATGTCATGCTCAGGCATGTGTAAACAATAAATGGGGACACACTGAGCACCTTTTGTAAACGTTAAATGACAAGTTTTCCAAACATGTACTTGTGACACACAAAAAGGACAAAAACAACGTATGACAATTTTCCCTAATAAATAAGCATTTCCCATCAAATTTTCATACAAAAAAATTTTCTTATTTTTGATCCAGGAGCATGCTCACGCGTTTTCCGAACATACTTATGACTCATCCCGTATATAAACCTCGATAAGTAAAAACGTACAAGCCAATTCGTTCACATATCTAAGCCAACAACAATGTGCTTGTTACACATGCGAGTACAGTATGCGAAGAATGTTGGATCCAGATACTCTTCGAATTCTATCACGCAAATACAACCGAGTTCAAACTGATGTACATCTGCATTACTGTCTAGAGAAGCAGTACGTGGAACGAATAATCGAAGGCTTGAAAGAAACTGGCCAGGAACAGCTCCGAGCAAGAAGTTGCCAATAAGAGAAAGACACAAGAAAAACCATTTCCCTTTCAACGTTGAAAGTATGTTGTCACTAAGCAAAAACAAAAAGGAACGTGTTACTGCACCGAACTTTTTCCTATAATAGTGGAATAAGTAAGAACTTCCTGAAAAACATTAACTTTAACTTAGAATTATTGGAAACTGGAAAACTTATCTAGCAAAAAAATACACACGTTAAGCGCAATACGGAAGTAACTACACTTACAAATGGAGGTTGCATTACTATTTACTTCTATCGCATAAGTTTCTTTTGTTAAGTTTATTTATACACGCTTTATCACTATATCGTTATAAAGCGTGCTAAAATTTATGGGTATACCAGTAGACAGTTGTTACTACTGTTGAGTTCCTGCTTTCTATTGTGTTGTAGATGATTTGTGTTGATGTAACTGATTTTAAATTTTTTTTTACAACTAGAACCTGTAATTAATCACGTAAAACATTATCAGAACAACTGGATAAATCATCTGCATCGCATGCACAGAGATAGAATCCCAAAAGTTATGCTCCACTATCGTCCAAACGGGAAGAGATCTCTCGGTCGTCCAAAGAAACGATGGATTGAAAATTCAACTGTGAGATCGTAACAGGCCATTTGGTCTAATACTTGAAGGGAAGAAGATTTTTTGTACGTTTATGACATTGGTGAGGCGGTGATGAATCATGGTATATAAATTTCCAATCCGGCATTTGCCTTTGTGACTGAGGGAAACCATGAAAAACCTCAGTGAGATTGGCCGGCCTCGGGGTTTGAACCCGGGATCTCCCGAATACTAGTCTCAAACGTACCGTCCTAGTCAATTCGGTCGTAACAAATTCTCAGGTTTAAAAATAGACTCAAAGATACCGAAATTATTGCTTATTAGTGTCGGCGGCCAGGCATTAAAAATACTTCAGCAGCTGAGCGTACAGAAGGCTACTGAAAGCTAGACATTAAACAGAACATTCAAAAAGTTGACACGTAAGGATAATCGCACATTTCATGCCTTTTATAATAAATCACTTACTCCGACATGATGCGAATCATACGAGTAGGCCTACACATTATGATTTTGTCTTGATGAATAATAATTATTCGAAAAGTACAACTACCACATGAGCGGGAGGAATGTTACAAGCACGACTAAACAGGAGAACACAGTCGCCCAAGGTATTAAAAGCCTGGTCAAAGCGGGTGGTGAGAGGGGAGACGTCGCTGTCGTCGCCAGACAAGGGATTCGAGTGACGCTCGAGTAAGCTTGTCCTGAATATCCAATTAATATTAGAGGAGAAAAATTCGCTCTGGCGCCGGGGATCGAACCCGGGTCCTTGGTTCTACGTACCAAGCGCTCTCACCATTGAGCTACGCCGAAGTCCAACCCACAGCACCGGATCGAACCTCCCTCCTCCAGTGTTTTTCTCTTTGTGGCTTAACACCAAGTTGGGCAAGTATGTTGACATTTTATATTAAATCAAATGCCATTAGCCTATACAGGGAGCGCATTCAGTTGAGTGACTTGGTGGCCGGGATTCCACAGTAATATGCACAGTAATCTGTACAGAAATATGCACTGTTGCTAGAAGAATCTACGTAAAGATTATTTTTTGATCCTACAGAATATATCTGTTACGGTTACAATTAATATTAGAGGAGAAAAATTTGCTCCGGCGCCGGGGATCGAACCCGGGTCCTTGGTTCTACGTACCAAGCGCCCTCACCATTGAGCTACGCCGAAGTCCAATGACAGTTGACTTAATATAAAATGTCAACATACATGCCCAACTTGGAGTCAGGCTACAAGGGGAAAAACACGAGGGAGGGAGGTTCGATCCGGTGTTGTGGATTGGACTTCGGCGTAGCTCAATGGTGAGCGCGCTTGGTACGTAGAACCAAGGACCCGGGTTCGATCCCGGCGCCGGAGCGAATTTTTCTTCTCTAATATTAATTGTTACCATAACAGATATATTTTGTAGGACCAAAAAAAAAATAATAATCTTTAGGTAGATTGTTCTAGCAACAGTGCATATTTCTGTGCATATTACTACGGAATCCCAGCCACCAAGTCACTCAACTGAGTGCGCTCCTTGTATAATGGCAGTTGACTTAATATAAAATGTCAACATACATGCCCAACTTGGAGTCAGGCCACAGAGGGAAAAACACTGAATGAGGGAGGTTCGCTCCGGTGCTGTGGATTGGACTTCGGCGTAGGTCAATGGTGAGCGCGCTTGGTACGTAGAACAAAGGACCCGGGTTCAATCCCCGGCGCCGGAGCGAATTTTTCTCCTATAATATTAATTGTTACCATAACAGATATATTCTGTAGGACCAAAAAATAACAATCTTTACGTAGACTGAATATCCAAACGAACACGTCAAGATTGCAATTTATAGGCCTAAATTAATTAGGCTTTTATGAACTATACCAGAACATATCACGTGGAGAATATACCGCTATCCGTATCTAGTAACGGTTTCGTGAATTGATATTGGCAGGCTACAGACAAAATCATCACCATTTATTTTATTAAGTTATTTCTAACTGTTTTAACTGTTTTGTGTTAAGAGTATAATCTTCAATATACAACTGATTACACTGCTCCACCGATTTAGTACAATGTGTTTGAGTCTAAAGAAAGCAGAAAACAGTACGTGATCTGTCGTGGGGCTTTTGAATCACCCTGTATATGCCATATATAGGTAACAGAACAAGTTTGGAAAGTGACACTGATATAGTTAACACCAGGAGATAACAAAAAAAGTGTAATTATTCTTTCCATATAAATTTTCCAAGAATGAATGGGCAGTTTACACTCCCGGCCGTAGGGGGGTATATTTAGTTATTTAGCTGAACCAGAAAAATATAAGACCTGCATAAAGATAAGCATCAGCATTTGCATAATCCTACTTTTTAACGCCCACATGTATCTCCACTGAAAGCCTTGAAGTGCTGGGGTTTCCACACAACTTTCCGGAACTATAAAAAGAGTTTCAAGACATTTACGATGTACGACATATTGAAATTACAGGTCTGCGATACAGTCGTCTGCAAGATCGTAACAATAATAATTAAAATAATTTAAAACTTGCGCATATAATACAAAATAACAACGAAGACACTTCTGAATATTGATAAGCGTAAAATTATAATGATATTGCAATCGAAGTTTAATGGCATTAAGCTCGTAGTAGAGGGGAATAATTTAAATGCAAATGACATGAGATCAGGTTCTAAACAGTGAATATTAAATATAAGTATCTAATTCACTGCCGAGTACTTGAAAACGCAGTCATTGTATCTAGAAGACAACATTTCACCTTGTGTGACATACCATGTCACTTTCTTAACCCGTAAGATTTAAAGTATCGTGATGCTACAAAAAACATTGATTTCCATATTTTAGAGAAAATACACGTTCCCTGCATCCCTGGTAAGGAAATAATGGTCCCAAACATAAAATAAGGAAGGGTGATTTCTTCTGGGCAAGTGAATCGAATATTGTCAGTTTATTTCGAACTGGCGAATCAAGGTCAAGTAATGAACTGCATTTGTCAGGTGTGCTTACCCATAATTCTGGACCATCCTCAACTAAAGTCAGCTGGGACAGCCGGGATTGTCAGTACTTCAGTTCACAGTTCAGTGACTCGTGCGTGGTTTGTACAGCTGTCAAAAGAAAAAGTGGCCGCTCTCCTGTATCAAAGTTCCCTTCGGGTATCTTCGCTACAATTCGGAGACAGGCGATGTTACATGTTGTTGGACCACGTTGCCTGATATCTACAGTTATAATTGAAGTAGTCTCTCTGTGATTCGATAGCGTAATGGTAGCGTTCAGGCGTCTTATTCATGAGGTCCTGCGTTCGACTACAACCTCGTGCTTTTTATGTCCTTTTTTGTTCTGTTTTTGAGAGAGACAAACTAGACATAATGGCTCCTTTCTCTTTTATGATTATTTTAGTAATTAACATCAGGTTCATTAATATATTATGCCATGACTATCATTATCATTATGATATTGTGGCTGCAAATGGAAAGAAAAAAGATTTTATTCTCAATAAAATATATTTCGTGGCATAAACATAACAAATTTACTGGCGTCGGCCTTAAAACATTCAAACAATTAATCGTTCAAAAAACAAAACAAAAGGCCACAATTCAATATTTAGCCTATCTTCCTCTTATCTCGATCATCTTGCAGTCGAGTGGGCATGGAATTGACTAGTCTTTGCAAATAGCGACTGTTCTTAGACACGATATTCCAGGCATTCTGAACATACACACATAAATGTTCTCTCCATGGGCAGGTCTTACATTGCAAACCCAGCAATCTCCAATCTTTCCTATTTTCTGCCTTCCTCTTAGTCTCCGCATATGATCCACATATCCTAATGTCGTCTATTATTCTTTTCAACCAGAGACCCAACCAATTCCTTTTTCTCTTTCTAATCAGTTTCAGCATCATTCTTTCTTCACTCACTTTTTCAAACACAATTTTATTTCTTATTCTGCCTGTCCACTTTACACGCACCGTTCTTCTCCACATCCACATTTCAAATGCTTCAATTCGTTTCTCTTCATTTCGTCGTAATGTCCATGTTCTTTCCCCATACAATGCCACACTCCACACAAAGCACTTCACTAGTCTCTTCCTTAGTTCTTTTTCCAGAGGTCCGCAGAAGATCCTTCTTCTATTAAAAGCTTCCTTTGTTCATGTTTGCAGTTTTCTTAGGAAGGATAGGCCTAAATGCGGTAACATCCCGTTGCTTTCCGCACACCACAATCTCTTTCGCATTTTATTAAATTCCAAGGGGCCCAAGCGTGGAGATGAGAGTGGATTTGACTAATTGGGCCCTCCGGACTTCACCGAAAGTCACGGCAAGGGTTAAATATTAATTCTATCAGGATGTTTGACCCGGTCTGAGACCGGGAAATCTCAATTAGCCTTTGCCCCCCGCATCCTGGACTAGCTTCTACGAATCATCAGAAGATCTTAGAGTGTGATTGGGCCAATTTTTCCAAAAATGTTTCGACACTTTTGCTCTCGTAGCTCAGCGGACGAACGTCGGAATTTAGATGTCAACGTCTCAGGTTCAATTCCTCGTTACTCCTTTTCATTTTATTGTGGTTCAAGATAGTATAATGTAATAATACAAAAAGAAAAACTAATACCAGTATTATGCAACTGGATTTTTCAAAACCTAATATTAAATTTATGTTATTTATATCGCTAAAGAACGATTACAATATAAATAACTTGAATATTATTTATACAGTATCACTAAAGAACGATAACAGAATAGAAATGATAAATATCGGTTTGTTTAATTAATATATTTCGAAAGAACAATAACAATATAAATAACTTGAATATTGTTTTATAATGCTAATGAAGGAAAACAGAATATAAATGATAACTTGAATATTATTCATATCGGAATTTCACAGATTTATTACAGATGTATTTAAGAAATTGTAGAAGAATAGTAATTAGTAACAGTGTCCTATTTATTCTTCTTGGAGCCAAATTTGTAACTTTTAAAAGTGTGGTTACTATGTTGAAGTGCATGTGTTGTAACGGATGCTTGATTTGTTATGTATGTGAGTCAGTTATGTGATGCTTGATGTCGTCGCAATGTCGTAATTATGGTTTGATTGTGTTTGTGTGACTATTTTGTATTAATTTATGATGTATGGTACGGAAAGCTGCATATTTGTGTTATAGAAGTGTTACGTATGTGTGTTGTTAATGTTTTTGTATGTTACAAATTGATACCTGATATTTGTTTTGCAATCGCAATGCCTAATTTACGGATTGTTTATGTTTTGTTTACATCGCGTAAGCTAATTTAATTTTCTTTTCCATTTCTCTTTATGCTTATCTTTTTTGTGTATAAAACTATAGCCCTAACATACATATGTAAAATACGGCTAACTCCCATTGGAAATACAATAATAATTATTATTCATATCGTTATAATACGATAACAGAATACAAATGATGACCTGAATTTTATTCATATCTCTAAAGAACGATAACAAAATATAAATAACGTGATATCCATAAAGAACGATAACTGGATATAAATGATAATTTGAATATCATTTACATCGCTAAAGAAAGATTAAAAAATAAAATGAAAACTTGAAGAAGGCCCGAACCCACGACCTTTGAATCATTAAACAAGCACTCTACCGCTGGTCTACGAGGCGTAGATATGGAACACTTTCATAGTTCCGGAACTGCTTGTACAAGCACATGCATCGTGTAACATCGCCGCGACCCGAAGTGGACTTTGAAAATATTCGCTGTTCACGAGTGCGGCCACTTTTTTTTTTGACAGCTGTACATAACCTTAGTCCGCCAGTTCGAAATGCACTGACGTGAGCATAATACAGCTTCAAGGTCAAGGTCAATAAAAACTTGTCTCGTTGTCACTACACGCTACTTATCAGTTAAAACTTATAACTACGGACCGAATTTGTAGGTTTTCACCTATCTTTTTCCTTGCTTCTGAACTCTAACTTCTTCAATACTTTTTTCGAATCATGATCGTATGAGTCGTACATATGAATTCTGTTGAACCTAAAAAAACCTAAATTGGACCTTAGTGCCTAAAAACCTAAATCATTGTTGATAAGCGTTATCCTGTATTTACTGCGTTATATATATATATTTTTTTTTTGAGAGAAATATCAATACATTTCGAGAGGGGGGGGGGAGTATAAAGAACACAACGTGGAGGAGGCTGCATCAGTCCCTTAGGCAAAATCTGTACTTACCAGTGACAACATCTATGGCTCCCTTGCTTTCCTCAAGGCATATTTCAGTGACTTTCCAAAATATTGAGTACTTGGAATTTTCGTCGCTACAACTGAAAGACGCAATTGGTGTCACTGACTCGCTTCTACAGAAACAAATACCAGGACCAGTGGGTGAAGCCGTCACATTACTTTTTGAAACAATTCTTTATCACGTTTGAACAAATTTAATTCAAAAGTTGTGTGTGTACTGTACCTTTTACCCATTAAAAATTGAAATTTATGTAGTTATAATATCAAGGCAAATTATATTAGGGCCTATATAAAATGTTAATTGTTACAATAATTTATTCAAACTACAAAATATATTAGTCCCGCGCCGTGGTCTAAGGCACCCCGCCTATTACTCGAGTTATGGAATGCGCGTTGGTTCGAGTCCTCATGGGGGAAGAAATGTTCTTATGAAATTTCGACCAGTGTGTGGGACCCGTGCCCACCTAGCATCGTGATATACTTTGGAAGCTACGATAGGTAGCGAAAATCAGGTTCCGTAAACCAGCTATAACGGCTGCGGGGACCATCGTGCTAACCACACGACATCTCCATTCTGTTAGCATGACCGTCCACCCCTGCTTCGGCATGTGGACGTGAGGCCAGCAGGCGGCTGGTCGGTCTTGGCCCTGTAAAGGGCTGTAGCGCCATGGATTTACTTCTTACTTTTACAAATAATATTAAAGGGAAAGGAGCAAAAATTTCTAATCTTATAAATTATTATAATTAGTTTGGTTCTTGCAAAGGTCAGTTTTGTTGCCTTAATATAAAGAATAACTGTAAGGATACATTTTAACGATCGGACAGTTTTTGTGACCCCATTCACAGGTTGGACATAAAACCTAAAAGAAAAAACTATTTCACCTATTCCAAAAACCTAAAGTGGTCTTTTTAAAAACCTAAAAATCCGGTCCCTACTTAGTCTATAAGCAACAGCGCGAGCTTGTCAATAACTGTCAGGATGCGATAAACATTTTTCTGAACGCTTAATAGCATGTACCGGTATGTTTTGATTCAGTGTTAGAGAATGGACGGTGCATAATGCTATCCTTGTAGCATTCCTTCCTCTCGCAAACTCTGTAGCTCCCAACTGTACAAACTTTCTTTTCATAAAAATCCACATACACATATTAACGATTCTGGAAGTCAAACTGAATATTAGAAATTCTCATACGATTCGCCCTTTCATGGTGTGCAATCCAACCGCACTACAGGTGCATGTAGGGCTATGAGGGAGGATTTAAGTTTCACTACACTCTCTTCTAAAACCATTAGGTTAAATGACAATCATATTAAATCTACCAGACATACTGTATATTACACAAACTAACTGAAAATAACACAACAATATTACATAACACAAATATGTACTTTGAGAAACACGTGTTACTTTCACATGTTACTCTCTGTTACTGGATCGCAGATCCAGTACTGAATTTGAGAGGACGTTGTGAAACCATCGACTTCACTCATATTTCACATAAAAGGATACTTATATTTACTCTGATATTCTATTAGTGATAACAAAAAGTCACTCACTAATGAATAAAATATTAGAAAACAATGAAATGCAAGTTTTCGAGTAGCTCGAAACAATGAAGGGCAATCAGCGAAACATACCAAATATTATCCACTGCAATTACAGCAGCACTGCTCTCAGGCGATAATACTCGCTAATTCATGTAATGACCTGCATAACTGAACAGGTTGTAGTCTATAGTGCCTAATAGAAATGGTCGTTCAGATTATGACTTGCAAAATAGAAATACTGGTCGATGAACACAGCTGCAACATATTAAAAAATCAAGATTGCGTTCCACAACAGGTTAACTTCATTTCAAAAATCAACTGCAGTCCGTTCACATTGTTCCCGAAACAAATTTCAACTGCTAGAAGACTGACTGCTTTCCTATTATCTGAGAATAGCACGACGCAATACGTAAGATGCGACAAATTACAAAATACTTAGGGATATTGGTATAGTGGCCTTTAACCTTCGTTATAAACAAAAGGGAAAGCGCTTACCATGGAAAGAGTATGTTGAATAATTTCAAAGAAAAAATTGTTCCGGGGCTGGGTATCGAGCCCGGGACCTTTAGTTAAACGTCCCAACCAGAGTGCTGCTTTGGAGTTAAATTGCTCGCTTGAACTCGGTCGAGTGTCGCACCCTCGAGTGAAATATGATCGGTCGTGATACGCTCGTAATAAATAGAAGCACAGTACAAGGTCATCTCACCGATGTCTTATCGTGTATGGAAGGCGACAGATAAGATAAACAGATGTTTTGCTCACACGCTAAAAATTAGGCTTTATTTCCTGCGTTTATGACAAACATTTAATGGAACAGTCAATGGAACGTACCAAAACAGGAACATGAAGTTATAAATAAAATAGTATGAAAAACTTCGATATACAGTTATTATTGCTAATTAATAATTATTCAATATTTGATTTAACATATATAATATGATAGGTCCATACATAGTGTTCCGCCTATATACTGCGACAATGTAGAAACGTTTTACAAAATATTATTGATATAGCAGTAAATTAATAACAATATTAGTACAGAGATAACTTCACAGAAAATATTGTGACAGCGACGTGAGAATCGAACTCACGACCAGCGTCCCGCATGAAAGCAGATCGCACAGGCTGCACGGAACATTGAGTGACGTCGCGCGGTGGAGAGAAGAGAGAGGGTGTATTACGTCACGCGACGAGTTTGCACGCGCATCTGGTGCTGGTAGAGAGGAGAGGGCTCTGGATTTCCCTGGAATGCCATCTCTAGAGACGGGTGGAACCTTCGAGGCTACGTCGCTGTAGTTATAAATTACGGTCGCGAAGGAACGACAGCAGTTTCCAGTTTTCAGTTGATTAGTCAGCCAGTCAGTGAGAAAGCAAGCCAGTCTTGTGTACCGGAGTTCGACTCGAGTGTGCGTCCGCATCTGCGTCAGCATCCGAAGGCCTGAGTTCGAGTGCAGTGGACCGCAGTTGGAGGGACCTGAGTTCGAGTGCAGTGGACCGCAGTTGGAGGGACCCGAGTTCGAGTACAGTGAACTGTCTCTGAAGGTCTGTGGTTCGAGATACTGTGAACTCGAGTGACTGAGATAGAAGAACTGTGAACTGAGAACTGGTAGTTCTGATTTGGAAATAGTGCTTTGTAAATATTAGTTAAGATTAACAGTTCATTGTTGTGCGTAATAGTCCAAGTAAATTGTCATTGTCGTCGGTGGAGTGCTATAACGAATACTGTGTTGAGTGAAGATCCAATTGTTGACGAGAGCGTTTAAGGTGAATTGTAGAAAGGAATTATTGTTGTGACGAATAAATTACATTGTTGTTACTAATAAAATTCACACTGGTGTCAGAATCGGGACATTATCGACAATGGAGAACCTAGAGCAAATCCTGCAAGCCATCGCGGAAATGAAAGCTGAAATGAAAAACGACATAAGTGCAGTAAAAGCAGAAATGAAGAACGATATCAGTGAAGTAAAAGATAACATGAACAGGCACATTAGTGAGGTTAAGAACGACATAAGTGAAGTGAAAGGCGACATAAGTGAAGTGAAAACGGAGATGAAAAGTGACATAAGCGGAGTGAAAGGCGACATAAGCGGAGTGAAAGGCGACATAAGCGGAGTGAAAGATGACGTCACTACGCAAATTGAAAGCGTTTCAGCCCACGTAGATGGAATTGTCGCCATCGTGAAAGACGAACTCAAAGCCGATCTTGACAACCTAAACAAGAATTTTACAACTATGAACGAGACAGTAGCCGAGTTGAGACAGGAGGTAGACCATTTCGACGGCATGATCCGCGATCTCGAACGTCGTCAAGAGGAAACGTGTGTGCTGATGGACCAACATGCTGTAGAAAACAAGCACATCCTCGCGTTGGTGGATCGCCAGGCTAGAGAACAGAAACAGATAATTGCCGAGGAAGTTCAACGGGCCGTGGAGAGATCGACGTCAGAATTGAGGACCTCATGTAGTGGCCATGTGGAACCATCGCCCTCAGCCAGACATCACAACGTCAAGACGCCAAAGTTCGACGGTACGACGTCTTGGGCGATATTCCGTCGCCAGTTCGAGGCCACCGCAGCACATAATGGGTGGACCCCAGGGGAGAAGACTACCCAGCTGTTGACCGCGCTTCAGGGACAGGCTTCAGAGATTCTTCACAGCGTTCCAGAAGATGGGACAGCCGCTGAGATAATGGCGGCCTTGGAGGGACGTTATGGTGACCATCAACTTGCGGCAGCATTCAGGACCCAACTGAAAACGAGGGTCCAACAGTCAGGAGAGTCCCTGCAAGAATTCGCGATGGCGGTGGAACAACTTGCCCATAAGGCCCTCAGGGGCCTACCTAATGACTTCATCGCTGGAGAGGCGGCCTACACCTTCGGCAGCGAAGTTCGAGACCCGGAAATAAAGCAACAGCTACTCTTGGCAGAGCATCGTACCATCAACGCAGATCTGGCGGCGGCCCTCAGGATGGAGGCGGCCAAGTCGGCGGCGGGAGTCTCAGCACCGCACTGGATCAGGAGCGTCACGGCGACGGATGCTGGGGGGCGCCAACCGAAGCCACCCGAGCGGCAGTCAACGGAGCGGCGGAGACGACGGGCGCCCACCTGCTGGTCCTGTGGCAAACCGGGACACTTGAGCAGGGACTGTGACCAATCCGGCCACAGGCAGGAGAGAGAGGTGGCCGACGTCGAGGAGCGCCAGCAGTCAACGGAGCGGCGGAAACGACGGGCGCCCACCTGCTGGTCCTGCGGCAGACCGGGACACCTGAGAAGGGACTGTGACCGATCCGGTCACAGGCAAGAGAGAGAGGTGGCCGACGTCGAGGAGCGCCAACAGTCAACGGAGCGGCGGAGACGACGGGCGCCCATCTGCTGGTCCTGCGGGAGGCCGGGACACCTAAGGAGGGACTGCGACCGCTCTGGCCACCGGCCTGAGAGAGAGGTGGCTGGCACCGAGAGGAGTCAACAGTCGCCTGAGCAACGGGGACGACGGGTGCCCACCTGCTGGTCCTGCGGTGAACCTGGGCTCTTGCGGAGGAGTTGCGACCGACCTGGCAACAGTCAGGAGAGAGAGGGGGCCGATGCTAGGAGGAGCACGTCGGCGCCATCATCACCGTCCTCTCGGCTCGTCCTGAAACCGGTCGACAGAAGATGCGACGATGGGCTGATTGCTGAAGGACGGATAAAAGGCCGTCCATGCAGAGTACTGGTGGACACCGGGGCGATGCTCACTATCGCCAGACCAGACGTCGTGCGGGGCCTACCTGGGAGGACGCCGCTGCGCCAATACGAGCTACGGACTGCTTCAGGCGAGAGCTTGCCCATCCAGAGAGAGGTCTTCCTGGACCTGACCTTGGGGAAGAGGAAACTGGAGATGTGGGTGTTCGTCGCCAACATCACCGAGGACGTCGTCCTGGGACTCGACGCCATGCGGTTACTCGATGCGACGGTGGACGTCCGGCGCCGTATACTCCGTCTTGGTCGGGATGAAGTGTTCCTGATGGACGCCGAGGACCAACCCGTGGCCAGCGAGCTCTCCTTGGAGGGCCAAGGGGAAAAGCAAGATGGCGCCCACGCAGTACGAGTATCGCTGCCCAGCCAAGCCAAGGATGGGGTGGCGCCACCATAAGGAGGGAGCAGCCGGAGGACCCCAATCTGGACCGATTAGCCGCCTACCAAGGGACTGCCCGGGACGAGCAGCCCTAAGGAGGGGGCAATGTGACAGCGACGTGAGAATCGAACTCACGACCAGCGTCCCGCATGAAAGCAGATCGCACAGGCTGCACGGAACATTGAGTGACGTCGCGCGGTGGAGAGAAGAGAGAGGGTGTATTACGTCACGCGACGAGTTTGCGCGCGCATCTGGTGCTGGTAGAGAGGAGAGGGCTCTGGATTTCCCTGGAATGCCATCTCTAGAGACGGGTGGAACCTTCGAGGCTACGTCGCTGTAGTTATAAATTACGGTCGCGAAGGAACGACAGCAGTTTCCAGTTTTCAGTTGATTAGTCAGCCAGTCAGTGAGAAAGCAAGCCAGTCTTGTGTACCGGAGTTCGACTCGAGTGTGCGTCCGCATCTGCGTCAGCATCCGAAGGCCTGAGTTCGAGTGCAGTGGACCGCAGTTGGAGGGACCTGAGTTCGAGTGCAGTGGACCGCAGTTGGAGGGACCCGAGTTCGAGTACAGTGAACTGCTGTCTCTGAAGGTCTGTGGTTCGAGATACTGTGAACTCGAGTGACTGAGATAGAAGAACTGTGAACTGAGAACTGGTAGTTCTGATTTGGAAATAGTGCTTTGTAAATATTAGTTAAGATTAACAGTTCATTGTTGTGCGTAATAGTCCAAGTAAATTGTCATTGTCGTCGGTGGAGTGCTATAACGAATACTGTGTTGAGTGAAGATCCAATTGTTGACGAGAGCGTTTAAGGTGAATTGTAGAAAGGAATTATTGTTGTGACGAATAAATTACCTTGTTGTTACCAATAAAAATTACAATATAATAAAACGAATAATCATGCTGCACAACTGTTACAGACGCAAAGATTGATACACTAATTATTAGAGATTATTATTATTATTATTATTATCATCATTAGACTTTTATTATTATTATTATTATTACTAGAAAACTTGATAAGTTCTTGCATTATCGTGATTGTGTTCTCCGTTTATAATAATTACATTTACATCCAGTAACATCTATCAGATGTGGCAAAAACAAAATCACTCCTGTGTGGAGGGGGGGGGGACATTTACCTACAACATTTATATTACATTTTAAAGCAAGTTTTGTAGTTGTGCTATGGAGAGGTTAGTTAAACACTGCAAAGTTTTGAAATGATATACATCTACGATGTTACTACACAGTTCATCATTGTAACAAGAACGAATGACTAGCGCTCGGCTTATACCGTTCGAGGATTTATCGCTCGTGACAATTTTACCCATCATGCATGTGCCCTGCCTATCGGATTATGCTATGAACTACTTGGCGCTCGAGCGAAAACGTCCGATGCAGACCTCTGGCTCCCACCTTCTTACCAACAGAGCTGCCTAGGAACTCTACCCGACACAGACCCAATTTGTTTTTATAACCACAGACCTCAAAGTGGGCTGACAACCGTCAAGCAACGCACAATGAGTGCACACAAACTCTGTGTGATTTAAATTGTGGCCTTCTGTTAACGAACAGTGACGTGTATTTCCAAAGAGCATGATGTTTGATAAAATATACAGTTCTTTAATATACCGTATTTTTTAAACTCTTTGTTAACTCTAGCATTTCTTCGTGGTTTCTTATCATGTTCATTAACGGCGTTATTTGTCAACATGTAACGTTGAAAGATTGTTCAGGTTTCTGTGGAGCGAGTCCCGATATATTAATATATATTTTTTATTTGAAGACTGGTTAATTAATAATCCGGCACACTAGCATTCATACACATTTCCAGACTCCAGTTCAGCCATATTCAATCGGTGTGTCGCGGAACGCTACGGTACCGCTGGTGTGCGACGGGAAAACGAATATAGTAACTTTGCTGCAAAAACTGGAATAATAAAAGTGAAAACAGTAGTAAAAAAGCACTCTTAAATGTCATCGAGCTGGACCGGGATCGAACCCGCAACCTCGGATTATTGTTGACAGCCTTGTTATGTTATTTAAAGCTTTTAAACAGTGTACGACAAAGGCGACAACTAAATTTAAACACAACGATAATAACCACAAACATCACCATAATACAGATGAAGATGAACCCAGAGATTATTTTCCAGTTCCTAATTCTAACAATATGTGGATTCAAAATCCCTTTTAACAGCATGGAGACTCTCAATCTCACCGAAAATAAAGATCAGTTTGAGTTATTGTGTGATACCGCTTGGAAAAACGTTTACGTGAACGTCAGCTTTTTTATGTTTGGATGAAAGTTCGCGCGGAACATAAATAAGTCTCAGAGCAAGCCTTGATATATTTAATACCGTTTCCCACGACTTAATTGTATGAGGATACATTTTCTGCTCTTTCCTACATCAAAACTGTTGAAAGAAACTGAGTAAATATGGCGGCAGACTTGAGGTTAAAGATAACACTGATCCTAAATATAGGCCTAAAGATATTTAAGCACAAAAAAACAGTTCAATCATTCTTACTGAAGTAGGGACACTCGTATAAAAATACGAGATTTCACTGCTCATATTCATTTAATATTAACCCTAAAATCTAACCTACCCCATAATTTCATTGACAGCTTTGAAAGGCTTGTCAAAATACCGATCTATGGAAAGGAGGTCCATAGTGCTAATAAGTTTGAAAACCATTGATCTAATTTATAGTACAAAGAATGTAAGAATTCTGTAGACAACGATCGAACGGTCCACATCTGTGGAGAAACTGTTAGTGCATTTGGCTGCGAAGCCAGGTGGCCCGGGTTCGAATCCCGGTAGGGGCAAGTTACCTGGTTGAGGTTTTTTCAGGAGTTTTCCCTCAACCCAATATGACCAAATCGGTGCTGGACCCCGGACTCGTTTCACCGGGATTATCCCTTTAATTTCATTCAGACGCTAAATAACCTGTGATGTTGATAAAGCGTCGTAAAATAACCCACGATCGAACGAATTTATAAGTTGTATCAACAACAGCTACTGTGTTTCTGACATTATTGCCAATGGATAGAATAAAAAATCATTCTGAAGGTAGGAAAAATTTCCCTATGAAGAAAATTCATGGACTCCCAGAATGACCTACGGGGGCCCCACTTTGAGAACTTTCGTCACTAGTATAATACTCGTATGTATAGTCCCGTCGCTCTAATTTCCGGCAGCCAATCACGTTACAGGTCGGCTACATTTAAATGTGTGCGTCTTGTGATTCGCTTATGAAGAAGTTATGCATTTCTTAAGGCTGGATAAATACTTAATATAATCGCCCGCCATTTTGGCTCTTTCGTTTGCGTTCGCAGAACGCACACGAGGACTTTATTTGCCGCTCAATAATTTGCTGAATTACAGTGCGATTGATTTATTATCATAGGAGCTACGACATGATAATGTTTAACGGTGTGGCAAACAGATCTCTCGTCTGGTAGCTCGGCAACGAAAGAGCAAAAATGGCGAACAATACTACCTACCTAGACTTTATAGAGTCTTGACTTCCTAAGACATAAGCAAAGAAGAGGAGTCACGCCGGGAATAACAGCGTCGCGACTATAACAATAGCAGGAAAATGGATAGAATTCATCCTTATGGTATAAAGTAAAAACACCCGGACTAGTATGTACACGTTTTAAATTCCTCATAATACACGAATCATTAAAAATGTGTAACGTGCAACGGCTGATGGTAATAAAACCCAACATGCTTATATTAAATAAATAATTTTTATAGTGCTTTCACACGAATATCCCCTTTCAAGAGACGATTACGGTCCACATCTTGCTATATTCAATTAACGGGAAAGAAATAAAATTGCCACAACAGTCCAATACAGCTATTAACAAAATTAAAAATTCCCACAGACTACATCAAACAGAGAATTCAAATACCGAAGTTGGAACGCCATGCAAATATCCACTCTGAAAACGAGATGCGACTTCAAAAAGTGAATCTCGGCGTTAACTTGGATGAGTATGCAAAAGGGCAAAGCGAGTCCAGCGACCAATGTAATTCGATTACTCCAACAGTGATGGCTTTTACGCATCAATATCAGCACCAAACTTTACGGAGTATTGACCGACCTCCATCTATGTTTCCAGTTTCGAATATATATATCTTATTACCCAGATGTCCATGTTCCCTGGATAATGACAAGGGGGACAGGTAAAATAATACTCCTCCAACTGTGAAAGGCTCTCAAAATAGATGCGGCAATACAGCAATTGTATACAAACCAACCATAACCCACGAGGCTTCATATCCATTACATACAGCGTTCAGTAACAAGGATTTTGATCTCGTCATCACATAGGCTACAGTTAACAAATAATGATCTTTTTTTATCTGCGTGAATAAATCTTTCCAATTAAAATTCGTTTACTTTTAACTAAGAAATTATACAATCGTCTGCTATAAAACGTTCAAATATTCCGGTGTGAATTGTTAATGAGTTCACGTCGAAAAACACAGGGTTGTTTCCGATCTCTGGAAACGTTTTTTGAATGACGTCATGTGCGTTACACAACAGCTGAAGTGTGGCTAGAGGTGACAGACCAGTAGTGAATGATCTCATAGAGTGCAGTGCTCAAGAAAATCCGAATCTTTTTGGGATGGGTACATTACGACCTTTTCCGATGCCAAATATAGTTAAGTGAAAATCACATAAATGTGTGCATTGTACGTGGAGGTAACAAACGTGAACCAAATTCGTTTGTAATAGAATCACTATACTATTTATTTTTGCCCTTGATCAAAGCTGGACTCTGGAAAATAACTATTCAAAGTCGATATCACTACGCAAGAGACAGGTTAACGACCGTCATGGAGCTTATTTTCATTTCTTCGTCGCTCATAATATCCGACAACCTTCAAATCTCAAGTTGCAATTTTAACTTGTCAACAAAGCTGTAGTGATTTATTCAAGTTCGTATAGGTTCTCTTTTTGACACGAGTGTAGAGTATGTAAAACGATAAATGACGCCAAGCCTAGTTTCACAACACAAGAGGGCCAAAAAGATAACTTTACGAATGTGTATCATACAATGTTTTTCGACGATAGCACAAATTTATATTAAATAACATTTCAAGTTGGAGAGGTTACAAAGTTCCGAAGTCTAAACTAAGAAATAATAAGAAACAAGTGTTCATGGAATGACAACCTGTTTTATTCTTTATAACGATTTCATGGCCGTCTGAACTGGGCATAATCAACAAACGGCTAGGAAAAGTTGAATGCTACTTCTCGTTACAATGAGTGGCTATTATATATACGTAAATTCAGAATAATTCGGGCTCAAACGTAAACATAAATGTTAAATTTGTTACTTATTTGTGTAACGTGTAATATTTACGTAAGAAAAGATCGAGGTAATGCATTAATTTCTTATTGGAGTTTGTACACTCAATATTGAATTTTCTTTCGCAGTGTATAAAATGAATGGCAGTGTGTAAAGTGATTACTTACTTTTTTACGCACTATTGTTTTAAAGACTCACGAAATGATAACAGTGGGTAAAATGCAACTTTACACACTATCGTAGAAAAAATCTTTAACAGCCAAGCCATTGTTTCCTCTTATCCAGTCATAGTCTACGCTTACCATCTCTACAGCTCGTATCAGAAAAGCCACAAGAGATTTAATTACATCAATGCAGACTGGATGTTTGTAGTCATAAGTGTGTGGCATGCAAAAAAGGATAAGGACCCAAAATGATACTTTGGCACAAACAAAAGAGGGAGAAATAAAAATGTAGTCAAGCTTCAGCACTACGCTCCTATATTTGGTTAGTACTCGTATAGCATTAATAAATAACGCTACAAGGTTGTCTCCCCATCAGTTTTTCTGTTGTATGTACACTTCTTATATGAAATAATTTTTCATTTTCTGCCTCGTACAAAGTTATTTTGGGTAGTCAATATAACTGGGACACTCTACATAATTATATTATCGACTGCTGAACGAATACGCCATACAAAATGGCACCATGAATGTACAAGGTGAAAGTAAAATAATCCTGCAGATTGAAAGGGACGACAGAGTACACTTAAGTGAATAAAAAACCTATAATACGTTTTGTGATTAAATACACGGTTAATTAGAAAATTGAGTTTCAAGTTTCAGCAGTCTGGCCATCATCGACACTAACATACTCCAATTTATTGTCATAATACTGATGTAAGAGGTCAACGAACTCAGGTCTGTCTGCCTTAGGCCCGGTTTTATAAATACGGTTAATCTAAAGATTATGTTAATCCTAAGTTAAACCTAACCATGAGGTTAACCCAACGTTCCGTATTACAGAGCCTTGGTTAAGTTAAACCGTAGTGGAATACGATTGGTATTACTGCTAGGAAAGAAAAGAAGACGATCGCAACTGTTTAATTATATTGATTTAAAATAGCCGACGCTCGTGGAGAATCATCAAGAAACATCTTTGTTCTTCGATATCAGAGAAAGTATCATAAAAAACCTAAAGAGGACCAATACCGCGTACTTCAGTATGCTTGTCAGACTTAACCTCAAATAGTTTCTTAACGCTGGCTACCAACGTTATACTCCCAAACACAATGCAGCCAAACTAAACCTTGCATGACCATCCACGACGTAACTCCATGCAGAATCAACTGAGTGATGAAGTACTAATATTAGAGTGCGTATTTTATGTGTTGTCTAGAATATTTATTCAACATAATTCAGTCAAATAAAATTATTTTTACGAGTCTAGTAAAGTTAGGTAATACACTCAGGGACAAAAAAAACCGGACACTTCTATATTTGCTTGTATTTTGTTGCCAATTATTTCAAAATGAAACAAAACCCATTTAAACAAAATAATGTTTCATTTTGCACCTTATACGACAACATTTGAAAGAAAAAAAAATCTCTGATGAGAAAATTTACAAAAAATTACAAAGGGCGTATAACTATGGCATCGTTTGGTCTAACTGTTTTTCATTTTATGGTGCCTTAAACATTAAAAACTCTTTTTAGTAACGGGTATTATCCCCTCTGGCTTGAATAACTGCACCCATACGTCTTGGCTTGCTCTCAATTTTGTTAGCACTGTCTTCTTGAGGAATAAGTTCCCATTCTTCGCCAAGTGCTCGCCTCAACTCTTGTAACGATTCTGGTCTCGGTTGTCTATTCTTAACACGCCGTCCCAGCATGTCCCACACGTGTTCAATTGGGTTCATGTCTGGACTCCTTGCTGGCCATGGAAGAACATGGATTCCCACTTCTTGGCGATAATTTCCGACCACATGGGCAATATGCGGCCGTGCATTATCATGCATTAAAACAAATTTATCGCCTACAAATTGGCCAAATGGCACAACATGATCAGCCAAACATTCATTTATATACCTATCAGCTGTTAGTCTTCCATTTTCAGCAAAAACCAACTCTGTACGAGCATCCGTACACACTCCTGCCCAAACCATCACTCCACCACCTCCAAACGGCACATTTTCGGAAATGCAACACTGTGAAAATCGTTCTCCCCTCCTTCTCCAAACTCTTTCACGTCCATCAGGTGAGCACAGATTGAAACAGGACTCATCGGTGAACAGAACACAGCTCCACTGTCCATTTCTCCAATCCCTGTGATCATTTGCAAAACGCAGTCGTTCAACTCGATGCATCCTGAGAAGTCTGGGACCAGTTGCAGGTCTACTTGATATCAGTTCACTTGCTTTCAACCTCCTTCTAATTGTTTTGGCCGAAATTGGGCGTCCATGCATGTTAACAAATTGCTGGGCTACATTAGTAGCTGGCAGGTTGCGCTCCCTAGGAACTCTCAACACCATATACCTGTCTTCATTTGGATTTGTAGCTCTTGGACGACCAGAACCTGGTCTTCTGGTATATTCTAGGATCTCTCTATACCGTTTTATGGCATCATGGGTTGTGCTTCTAGCCATATTCATAACATTTGCAATGTAACGTACACTGAATCCAACATCGTAAAGGGCTACATCTCGAGCCACATCTTCAGGTCGCATCTTGTTTTAAGACAAATGTTACAACCCCACTTAAACTCAGAAAATGTAAAAATAAAGAAATAACGAATGATAACGATAATGAAGCACAAAATGGTTGAGACAAAATTGTTACAGCTGAGACTCCGAAAGCAAAATTGGAATATTTGGTTGTAATGGCTTGTTTATAAAACAAAAAACAATCAACAATGTATACACGTCTCCATAACAACAGCTGGCTACCATAATATTGTCTGAGAAGATAATATTTTGCAAAATACCAGCAAATATTAAAGTGTCCGGTTTTTTTTGTCCCTGAGTGTATTATTAGTGTGTTTATAAACCAGGCCCCATAGTAAATTTTACCAGGATACTGTCTGCCACACACAGTACAATGCGCAATAGGTTTATAGTAGATTTACGGACACCTCCGAAATCGTCTATCGTTTTCAGTATGTCTACTACCAGAGAAAAAAATAGCGCACCGTAACTAGTAACTGATGAGAGATTCAACAAAATGTTTTCAAAAATAAAAAATAAATAATTTATCTTTTCAAATAATCTTTAAATTCAAACATATTTTTGCAATTTCTCGCTTTCTGTTGCATGTTGTATCCGAGTTTCAATTTTTCGAAACAAGGTTAGGACTATAAGCCTAATTCTGAAGGTTAGGACTGTCTGTTTCGAAAGCCTCAATCTGTTTTAAAACTTACGTTCATTTATGTAGCCTATATTTCAAAGTGGTGCACTCTATTTCGAAACATTTTTGGCCGCCGTGTAATATTAATCACTCACATACAGTCACTCATAAGTTCTTGGAAAACATCTGCAATATTCATGTGTATTGCGGGAACCGCCATCTTGCACTGTTGAGCCTTGAACTGCAGTTTAAACAACAGAAAACTGCTGATCAAGTTACTCAGGTTAACTCAAGATTAATTGGTAGTTAAGGTTTATAATACGAAGAAGAACGAAAAACTTCAGTTTAAACTGAACGTAAGGTTTAAACGGCGTTTATAATACCCTATATTTATCACGGGGTTGGGTACCTTGCTATGAAGTTCATCGATGTCTCAAAAGTAGGCAAAAGATGCACTCTTTCGAGAAAGATGTCTGACGCTATGGTCGAACGGCAAAGCTTTGACTGACACTGGGTTTAAAAAAATCCATCTGAGCTATGCCGGGACCCGATAAGAAGTCCTGGGTTCGATTCCAGGTGCCGAAACGAATTCTTCTCCATTAATAGGTATTAGTGGGTTTTAAATGAAATTTACACACAAAAACATGCGCTACTGAAACACGCCAGAGAGAGAAATAATTCTTTATTAGATTTTCTATCAATATGGAGAAAACTCCCGATCTACTCGAATAGTTGCCGAATACGAGGATGTTAAACATTTGGGGCTGGGGGGGGGGGGACGTATTTTTCTGAGAAAACTACGAACTTCCCACCGAAATATTATACTTTATTGTAACATACAACCTGAGCTATTCGCTCTGAAAATCTTCAGGGTTATTTCTCTTCCACCTTGTATAATATCAGCGCAAATATGTTTTAAAGGAGACCTCAACTTATAATTCATTTCATACTCGTACTTTATTATAATGCTACTTACTTACTGGCTTTTAAGGAACCCGGAGGTTCATTGCCGCCCTCACATAAGCCCGCCATTGGTTCCTATCCTGAGCAAGATTAATCCATTCTCTATCATCACCCTCAAATCAATTTTAATATTATCTTCCCATCTACGTCTCGGCCTCCCTAAAGGTCTTTCTGCCTCCGGCCTCCCAACTAACACTCTATATGCATTTCTGGATTCGCCCATACGTGCTACATGCCCTGCCCATCCCAAACGTCTGGATTTAATGTTCCTAATTATGTTAGGTGAAGAATACAATGCGTTGTGTAACTTTCTCCATTCTCCTGTAACTTCATCCCTCTTAGCCCAAAATATTTTCCTAAGAACCTTACTCTCAAACACCCTTAATCTCTGTTCCTCTCTCAAAGTGAGAGTCCAAGTTTCACAACCATACAGAACAACCGGTAATATAACTGTTTTATAAATTCTAACTTTCAGATGTTTCGACAGCAAACTGGATGATAAAAGTTTCTCAACCGAATAATAACAGGCATTTCCCATATTTATTCTGTGTTTAATTTCCTCCCGAGTATCCTTTATATTTGTTACTGTTGCTCCACGATATTTGAACTTCTCCACCTCTTCAAAAGATAAATTTCCAATTTTTATATTTCCATTTCGTACAATATTCTCGTCACGAGACATAATCATATACTTTGTCTTTTCGGGATTTACTTCCAAACCTATCTCTTTACTTGCTTCCAGTAAAATTCCCGTGTTTTCCCTAATAGTTTGTGGATTTTCTCCTAACATATTCACGTCATCCGCATAGAGAAGCAGCTGATGTAACCCGTTCAATTCCAAACCCTCTCTGTTACCCTGGACTTTCCTAATGGCATATTCTAGAGCAAAGTTAAAAAGTAAAGGTGATAGTGCATCTCCTTGCTTTAGCCCACAGTGAACTGGAAACGCATCTGACACTTTATTATAATATGAGAAATAATTAATATAAAATAGACTCAGATTGAAGAGAGTTTTCACCGACCCCACGCAATTGACCGCACAATAAACACCCCTGCTGTGCTTCGTAAGTTGAATTCATACGTCTTCCAATTAAACTCAATCCTACGATAATCGTACTAACAATGAAATCCGTGGTGAGAAGAAATGGAGACAGGGAAAAGATCTCACAGAGGAGCAGCACACTCGCTTAGCGATCACAGCTGCTGAAGCAGACTATTTATCTTAATTTGTCAAGGCTCCCGTCGAGTCGCAAGTTTCCGTACAGGAAATGGATAACGCGATACTGTAGAAGCTCTGAAACTACGCCACATGACAACTGTACCGACCCCTTATTAAGACCGGCTCCTCCATTTTGTATCTATATTGTAATCATGCAAATATATTGCAATGCTCGGACCATCTCATCTCTCCCAACAGAATTACAAACACCTGGCATATAGGCAATTTGCATGGCAATGTAATCTTCCTTCAGCCTGGCAAGTAGGGAGCTGGGCAACGCACGGAGCTCAAGGAACGGGGAATGAAAACACAAGAGCTTAAAAGTGAACTAAGTAATGCTACTTTTAGCGGTAACAAGCGGGAGGAGTAGAGTTGGTAGGCGGGGACCTCTCTTTGTAAACGATTCTACTACAAAATTAAGCCAATTATGAAGCGCATTTGGAGAAGTTTTTACTACAAAACTTCCGTCCTTTAAATAGTACGTCAGAAACTTTACAGTCTTTTGAAAGCAAGTAATGATAATTGCCCCTCAACTTTGAAGACTTTCCATTTTATTTATATAAAAGTTTAATTACGATACTCTCTGACGATCGGCATCTATCAAAGAGAGACGTTAGAGCGTCAGTAAAGATTGCTTCAAAATATTTTCAACTACACTCTAGTCTCTAAAAGTGATAAATTCTCCGAAAAGGCAGAAAAACAGTATCTTCAATTTTCTTACTGTTAATTCTAACGCTACGAATATACAACCAGATTAAGGATAAAAAAAAAGAGAACAAGGAAAAGAATAAAAGAAGAGTGAGACAAGTGACCATATGGCTTGGAGCCGACATAGATTCTTTCCACAACCCCAAATTTTCTTGCAAGAATGTGACATCGTGCACCTTTTAATCATTCGAACTTCCAATTTATTACTTACAGATTTTAAGAAACACTGAGGTTCATTGCCGTCCTCACATAAGCCCGCCATCCTGTGCAAGATTAATCCAAACTCTACCATCATATCCCACCTCCCTCAAATCCATTTTAATATTATCCTCCCATCTACGTCTCGGCCTCCCCAAAGGTCTTTTTGCCTCCGGCCTCCCAACTAACAGTATATATGCTATTCTGGATTCGCTCACACGTGCTACATGCCCTGCCCATCTCAAACGTCTGGATTTATGTTCCTAATTATATCAGGTGAAGAATACAATGCGTGCAGTTCTGCGTTATGTAACTTTCTCCATTCTTCTGTAACTTCATCCCTCTTAGCCCCAAATATTTTCCTAAGCACCTTAATCTCTGTTCCTCTTCTAATTTATTACACCATAATATATGATTAAATAAATTATGAACAAACATAAAATGTACTAAATACAAAATAGCCTGGAACAACCGACGTACTACTTCACGTTAAGTTCATGACGGAAAGAGAAGTCTCGGGTTTGTGATTTCACTCATATACATTCTGCATTTCTAAGATAACTATATCCATTCAAAACGATATAAGTATGACATAATACAAATCCAGGGTAATTTAATAGACAGACACGGATTGAATGCAAGAGGCAAATATCACAAATGGACTAGGAACAACTATCACAGTAGCGAAGAAACTACTAATAGCCCGATGAAAACATAAAACTGAAATCTTCATGGAAGATCGTTGGAGGGTTTCCGTTGCAGACATTGTAACGAGGTAGATATCTTAATACACTTCCTACGATTCTGCCAATATGATGGAACTCCTGAGAAATTCACGCCATCATAACATGAGAAAACTAACAGAGATCCTTTGACGAGGTGCACTGCGTTGTTGTGTCTGAAGGCAGGAGAATTAGAAGAGCGGATATCTAGACAAAACAAAAAGTAAAAACTTGATAATAGCTAGATCAAACTGTTTCAGACTTGCGTTAAGTCACACCAAACGAATCCATTATTCCATACTTTTAAGGGAAGTGCATAGATTAAGAATCGAACCATGGGGTACAACAGTTACAATTTTTAAAACCTTTGAAATCCATGACATCTTTCTAAAATACGTCATTTCAACCATTACAGGGTCTGTGAAAATCCTCAAAAGCCATTTATATCATACATTATAATACCCCCCCCCCCGTTTCAGTTTGTTTGCATACTCGTGTGTATTATAATTTCTCTGAACTCTACATTATTGTTTTCTGTCCGCATAACCTTGACACTGTACTTATTGTATTCCAGTCATCACCATCATCATCCTTCACGAATTAGGCCTCTGTAGACCTGTTTCGGCCCCATTTAGCAGCCTTCTAAAAGGTCATCCTGGTCGACGATGTTCTCTAGGTTTATATTGCATCATAATTTTTGGGATTTTTTAATTTTCCATTCTTCTTACATGATTAGCCAATTGAATTTGTATCTGTTGATTTTTTCTTCCACTGACTCTACTTCTAATTGTTATAAAATTTCTTCATTCCTTTTTCGGTCTAAAAGAATATATCCTGCTGTCCTGAAAAATGTCATTTCCGTTGGTTTGATTCTGTTCATGTCTTTTTTCTTTAATGTCCAAATTTCGCTTCCGTATAAAAGGGAGGGTAATGCTCGTGTATTATATATTTTTATTCTTGTAGATTTTTGTACTAATTTAGCTTTTAATGTATTCTTTATTATTCCTAGAATTTGTGTAAATTTGGTAATTTTCTTGTTCACATCTTTTCCATTTTGATAAGATATTTCACAACTCAGATAATTGAAATTTTGTACTTGTTCGAGGCATTGGTTATTGTGTATTATCTTACTTCTGACTGGGTCTTGTCCTAAAAATGCCATTACTTTTGATTTTTGTGCTGAAATTTCCATCCCAAAATCTTTTAATATTTTATTTAATGTAAGCAAGTAAAGCGATAGGTTTGTAAGTAAATCCCGAAAAGACAAAGTATATGATTATGTCTCGTGACGAGAATATTGTACGAAATTGAAATATAAAAATTGGAAATTTATCTTTTGAAGAAGTGGAGAAATTCAAATATCTGGGAGCAACAGTAACAAATATGAATGATACTCGGGAATAAATTAAACACAGAATAAACATGGGAAATGCCCGTTATTATTCGGTTGAGAAACTTTTATCATCCAGTCTGCTGTCAAAAAATCTGAAAGTTAGAATTTATAAAACAGTTATATTACCGGTTGTTCTTTATGGTTGTGAAACTTGGACTCTCACTTTGAGAGAGGAACATAGGTTAAGGGTGTTTGAGAATGAGGTGCTTAGGAAAATATTTGGGACTAAGAGGGATGAAGTTACAGGAGAATGGAGAAAGTTACACAGCACAGAACTGCACGCATTGTATACTTCACCTGATATAATTAGGACCATAAAATCCAGACGTTTGAGATGGGCAGGACATGTAGCTCGTATAAGGACGAATCCAGAAATGCATATAGTGTTAGTTGGGAGGCCGGAGGGCAAAATACCTTTGGGGAGGCCGAGACGTAGATGGGAAGATTTGTGGATTTGAGGGAGGTAGGACATGATGGTAGAGACTGGATTAATCTTGCTCAAGATAGGGACCAAAGGCGGGCTTATCTGAGGGCGGCATTGAACCTCCGGGTTCCTTAAAAGCCAGTACGTATTATTATTATTATTATTATTATTATTATTATTATTATTATTATTATTATTTGGATACATTTTTCTGTGTTTTTGACAACAGGAAGGCCTGGACAGAGGATTTCTTTAAAAAAAAAATACATAAACCGAAAAAGCTGGAAAATCACAAATTCACAAATTGAAACGTGTTCCCGAATAAAACAGGCACAACTCTCTCCCACTCGGACTGCGGACATTAATTTCGATACAATGTACACCCCTTGACACGGAAATTGGTCGCTGTTGAGAGTAAAGGCTGGTTCACAATAAACCGGGAATAAGAACTAGAATGAAAACGAGAAGCAGAGGGCGTGAATATGAAAATTTTTGATTCACAATAAACTGAGAACGTAGACGACTATGCATATCGATATGCATGTCAATAATGATATGTAAAGTCGATATTACGCATTCTGATGTTATTTGTGTATAATTGACAAATGGCGTTCTCTCATGAGTACAAGGCAGCCAACATAAACACAGGTTAACCAATTTCGAAATTTCAACTGAAACATTTCATTAGGTACGGTACTATAAATATGTCCATGCATCTTTATTATCACAACCTATTTTAAGTCTACCATAACGTACTAGTAAAATAATTAGAGAAGAAACATTTGTAATAGAACAAAAATGAACCCAACAGAAGTTGTTGGTAGGTTATTTTACGACGCTTTATCAACATCTAAGGTTATTTAGCGTCGGAATGAGCTGAAGGTGATAATGCCGGTGAAAAGATCAACAGAAGTTATTGAATTAAAGCATGAATATGTAGTGTATAATACAACCAATATAGTAATAAAATATGATTCACTTACGATCGGTGTTCAAAGATGCAGCTATTGAAAGCCACCTATTCTACTTCATTTTCTCATCTTTATACGAGGCTTATCGTAAACGTGAGGATTTTCCTCAACACTCAATATTAGAATCTCATCAAATAAAACTTGCTCCATGAAGCACAGCACAGAACAAAATAATGCATAGGTTATGTCACGGTCTTCCTGCAACAAAATATACGACGACAAAATAGCTTTTAGATGGCAATAGAATGAATCTAGTGGGCTGTGATCGGAAACGTGAACGCCAAAGTTAAAACTTGGCCAACTCTCCGTTCCCGATCCCGGGCTCCGGCAAGCTTTTCGTTAATTGTGAATGCTTACATTTAAATGTACACATTTTAACAATTTTACCGTTTTCGTTCCCATTCTCGTTTCCGGTTTATTGTGAACCAGCCTTTAGTCCCATTTCGGAATAGCTCGGGAATCATCGTGTGCTATGTTTACACGCGTGCGCTGTACATAAAGATTCGAAGCCCGGTCTTTGTAACGAGAAGAAAGAACTCTATCGCTAAGCCATAAAGGAATATATAGCTTTGTCACATATAGACAGGTCGATGCTTAATATTTCCCCGTGTGAAAGTCCGTTAACCCGAACATTATTACAAATTCACGTAATGGGAGAGCAACCCTTTTCCGTGTCAAAGAGTGTACATTCAGTTCAATATGTGTATTAACCAATAAAGTTATGCATGTCTAAAGAAGTGACTAAATATATCTTTTGAATAGTGTGTACAAGTTATTTCATAATTACAGTAATTAAATATGCGAAGGGTTAACAATGTACTTGTAATATAAAATAGTATCACTTTTTACCTCTTAGACGTGTAACATCTTAGGCTTAAATGACATAATGATGTTGCTATTTCAAAATCTACTTCAGAATTCGCTGTGAAGTCCAAAGTCCAGATTTCCAAGATGCAGTATTTCACAAGACGAGTTTTAGCACTCGACATTGCTCACAATATCAGGGGAATAAATCATTAAAATATGTGCCGATGTTTGACTCCTAACGGCAGAAAGAGAAAGCAGTAGGCCTATTGTTTTCCATAAATCTTTTTCACCTACGATTGAAACGGAAACAGCGGAACAATATAAAACAATACCCTACAACAAAGCAATCTGATACCGTGGCAACTTCATAATGGAAAGCTAAACATGAACGAAAGAAGTACAGATAAAGTAATCTCAAACCGTGGCGAACTTCAAGTGGAATGGTGAACATGAACGAAAGAAGTACGCTACAGATAATGCAATCTCAAACCGTGGCAAACTTCAAGTGGAATGGTGAACATGAACGAAAGAAGTACGCTACAGATAATGCAATCTCAAACCGTGGCAAACTTCAAGTGGAATGGTGAACATGAACGAAAGAAGTAGGCTACAGATAAAGCAATCTCAAACCGTGGCAAACTTCAAGTGGAATGGTGAACATGAACGAAAGAAGTACGCTACAGATAATGCAATCTCAAACCGTGGCAAACTTCAAGTGGAATGGTGAACATGAACGAAAGAAGTAGGCTACAGATAAAGCAATCTCAAACCGTGGCAAACTTCAAGTGGAATGGTGAACATGAACGAAAGAAGTACGCTACAGATAATGCAATCTCAAACCGTGGCAAACTTCAAGTGGAATGGTGAACATGAACGAAAGAAGTAGGCTACAGATAATGCAATCTCAAACCGTGGCAACTTCAAATGGAATGGTAAACATGAACGAAAGAAGTAGATGGATCAAACTAATTGTTGGGTGACAATCTCTAGATGAATAGACTGGAAGTCTAAAGCACGTAAGCTCATTCATTTCTAATCAAGTACTACTTATTCACAGACTTTTCTAATACTTGATATTGCTTAGTATTCGTACATCAATACACTGTAAATTAACGTGGCTTAAGATATTCTAAGCTTAAATAAGGGAAATCGTGAAAATTACCCTCTCGAATCTACACCTCTCGCCTGGCGGTGTTGTTACCCTATGCGTCATACATTCCGTTGCTTGCTCCGTCTCGAAACGAGAAGGTGCTGTTCTTTGTAATAAATTAATAACTAACACTAACTTACAAATGGCTTTTAGAAAACCCGGAGGAACATTGCCGCCCTCACATAATGCCGCCATCGGTCCCTACCCTGAGAATGATTCATGCAGTCTCTACCATCATATCCCACTTTCTTTATATCCAGTTTAACATTATACTCCCATCTACGTCGACCTCCTCAAAGATCTTTTTCCTCCGCCTCCCAACTAACACTCTATATGCACTTCTGACTTCACCCATACGTGCTACATGCCATGTTCATTTCAAACGTCTGCATTTAATGTTCCCAATTATGTCAGGGGAAGAATACAATGCCTAAACTTCTGCGTCGCGTAACTTTCTTCATTTTCCTGTAACTTCATTCCTCTTACTCAGTCATGGCTTTTATTTATTTATTTAACCTGGTAGAAATAAAGCCATCAGGCCTTCTCTTCCCCTCTACCAAAGGATTACAACTACAACATTAAGAATACAGTTAGGCTAGAATTATAACAATTAAGGAACATTGAGGTTCATTGCCGTCCTCACATAAGCCCGCCATCGGTTCCTATCCTGAACAAGATTAATCCAGTCTCTACTATCATATACCACCTCCATTAAATCCATTTTAATATTATCCTCCCATCTGCGTCTCAGCCTCCAAAGGTCTTTTTTTCCTCCGGCCTCCCAACTAGCACTCTATATGCATTTCTGACTTCACCCATACGTGCTACATGCCCTGCCCATCTCAAACATCTGGATTTAATGTTCCTAATTATATCAGGTGAAGATACAATTCGTGTATTTCTGAATTGCGTAACTTTCTCCATTACCCCTCTTTGTCCCAAATATTTTCCTAAGCAACTTATTCTCGAACAACTTTGGCCTCTGTTCCTCTCTCAAGCTGAGAGTCCAAGTTTCACAATCATACAGAATACCCCGTAATGTAAATGTTTTATAAATTCAGTTTTTTTTAGAGCTGACTGGATGACAAAAGCTTTCTCAACCGAATAATAATACACATTTCGCATATTTATTCTCCGTTTAATTTCCTCCCGAGTGTCATTTACATTTTTTACTGTTGCTCTAAGATATTTGAATTTTGATTTTAAGATAATTAAATGAATTTATTTTTAAAAAACATTTTAACCGCAATTTTTCCAAAATCTGACAACGTCCAAGCAGGAACTGCAAACTACTCTATTGTGTATGAAAAATAACATTTTCTGGCAGAAAGAGGTTACATTTGTTGTGTCTGTAACAGATACACAAGTTAGTCTTTCAATGTTACAGGAAACTCAGAAAAAGGAAGAACGAGCAGATCATAACTATGAAAGTTACGATGAGAAGAAAGGTGCACTTTGGAAATGGAGGAGCCGCACATTGGAAGCGGAGGAGGTGCACATTGGAAACGGAGGAGGAGGCGGCGTACATTGGAAACGAAGGAGGAGGTGCACAATGGAAACGGAGAAGGTGCACAATGGAAACGAAGGAGGAGGTGCACAATGGAAACGGAGGAGGAGGCGGCGCACATTGGAAACGAAGGAGGCGGCGGCGCACATTGAAAACGAAGGGGGAGGTGCACAATGGAAACGGAGGAGCACATTGCGAACGGAGGGAAATGGAGAAGGGACACACTGGAAATGGAGGAAAGACACATTGGGAATGGAGGAAGTGCACATTGTGGGTGAGGAGGTGCACACTGTGGGAAAGGAGGCGCACATTGGAATTGGAGGAGGTGCAGTGTGGAAAGGGAGACGGCGCACTTTAGAAATGGAGGCGGCGCACTTTGAGAATGAAGGGGCACATTTGGGAAAGGACGCGCACAATGGAAATGCTGAAGGCCGCGCACATTGAGAATGAAGGATGTGGCGAACATAGGGAATGAAGGCGGCACACACTTGGAATGGGGGAGGCAGCGAACACTGGGGATGAAGGAGGTGCACACTGGGAATAGAGCAGGGGCACATTGAGAAGGAAGAGGGCACACATTGAGAACGAAGTGCACATTAAGAATAAACAAGCTGCACATTAAAAACTAACAAGGTGCTCATTATAAACTAACGAGGTGCATATTAAGGACAAGGTGCACATTACGAACAAAGAACAAACAAGGGGCTAAGCACAAACAAGGGCGCATATAAAGAACAAACCAGGTGCATATTAAGAACAAATAAGGTGCACATTAGGAACAAACAAGGTACAAATTAAGAACAAGGGGCTAAGGACAAACAAGAGGGCATATAAAGAACAAACAAGACGCACATTAAGAACAAACAAGGCGCACATTAAAAACGAAGGCACAAATCAAGAAAAGGGGGTACATTAAGAACAAAGAACAAACAAGGAGTTAAGCATAAAGGCGCATATAAAGAACAAACAAGATTCATATTAAGAACAGATAAGATCTACATTAAGAACAAGGATGAAGGCACACATCAAGAAAGAACAAAGAACAAACAAGGGGTTAAGAACAAACAAGAGGGCATATAAAGAACAAACAAGATTCATATTAAGAACAGATAAGATCCACATTAAGAACAAACATGGCGCACATTAAGGATGGAGGCAAACATCAAGAAAGAACAAAGGGCACATTAAGAACAAAGAACAAACAAGAGGGCATAAAAGAACAAACAAGGCGCACATTAAAAACGAAGGCACAAATCAAGAAAAGGGGGCACATTAAGAACAAAGAACAAACAAGGGGCTAAGAACAAACAAGAGGGCATATAAAGAACAAACAAGATGCATATTAAGAACAGATAAGATCCACATTAAGAACAAACAAGGCGCACATTAAGGATGGAGGCTCACATCAAGAAAGAACAAAGGGCACATTAAGAGCAAAGAACAAACAAGGGGCTAAGAACAAACAAGAGGGCATATAAAGAACAAACAAGGCGCACATTAAGGATGGAGGCTCGCATCAAGAAAGAACAAAGGGCACATTAAGAACAAAGAACAAACAAGAGGGCATAAAAGAACAAACAAGGCGCACATTAAAAACGAAGGCACAAATCAAGAAAAGGGGGCACATTAAGAACAAAGAACAAACAAGGGGCTAAGAACAAACAAGAGGGCATATAAAGAACACACAAGATTCATATTAAGAACAGATAAGACCCACATTAAGAACAAACATGGCGCACATTAAGGATGGAGGCAAACATCAAGAAAGAACAAAGGGCACATTAAGAACAAAGAACAAACAAGAAGGCATAAAAGAACAAACAAGGCGCACATTAAAAACGAAGGCACAAATCAAGAAAAGGGGGCACATTAAGAACAAAGAACAAACAAGGGGCTAAGAGCAAACAAGAGGGCATATAAAGAACAAACAAGATGCATATTAAGAACAGATAAGATCCACATTAAGAACAAACAAGGCGCACATTAAGGATGGAGGCTCACATCAAGAAAGAACGAAGGGCACATTAAGAACAAAGAACAAACAAGGGGCTAAGAACAAACAAGAGGGCATATAAAGAACAAACAAGGCGCACATTAAGGATGGAGGCTCACATCAAGAAAGAACAAAGGGCACATTAAGAACAAAGAACAAACAAGAGGGCATAAAAGAACAAACAAGGCGCACATTAAAAACGAAGGCACAAATCAAGAAAAGGGGGCACATTAAGAACAAAGAACAAACAAGGGGCTAAGGACAAACAAGAGGGCATATAAAGAACACACAAGATTCATATTAAGAACAGATAAGATCCACATTAAGAACAAACATGGCGCACATTAAGGATGGAGGCAAACATCAAGAAAGAACAAAGGGCACATTAAGAACAAAGAACAAACAAGAAGGCATAAAAGAACAAACAAGGCGCACATTAAAAACGAAGGCACAAATCAAGAAAAGGGGGCACATTAAGAACAAAGAACAAACAAGGGGCTAAGAGCAAACAAGAGGGCATATAAAGAACAAACAAGATGCATATTAAGAACATATAAGATCCACATTAAGAACAAACAAGGCGCACATTAAGGATGGAGGCTCACATCAAGAAAGAACAAAGGGCACATTAAGAACAAAGAACAAACAAGGGGCTAAGAACAAACAAGAGGGCATATAAAGAACAAACAAGATGCATATTAAGAACAGATAAGATCCACATTAAGAACAAACAAGGCGCACATTAAGGATGGAGGCTCACATCAAGAAAGAACAAAGGGCACATTAAGAACAAAGAACAAACAAGAGGGCATATAAAGAACAAACAAGGCGCACATTAAAAACGAAGGCACAAATCAAGAAAAAGGGGCACATTAAGAACAAAGAACAAACACGGGGCTAAGCACAAACAAGGGGCTAAGCACAAACAAAGGCACATATAAAGAACAAACAAGATGCATATTAAGAACAGATAAGTGCACATTAAAAACAAACAAGGGGCACATTAAGATCAAACAAGGGGCACATTGAGAACGAACAAGGTGTACATTAAGAATAAACAAGGTGCACATATAGGAAGAAAAAAGGGACATATTAAGAAACAAGGTGCGCATGAAGAACGAAGAAAGTGTACATTAACAACGAACTAGTAGACATTAAGAACAAGGAAGGGGCAAATTGAGAACAAAGAAGATGCAAATAATAACGATCGCGGTGCACATTAACAATAAATGAGGCTCATATAAAGAGCAACAAGGACCACGTTAAGAACGAACAAAGAGAAGATTAAGAACGCACAACTAGCACAATGAGAACGATAAAAAAATGTAGAGATGGCAATTTACATATTCGATCAAAAAATTGATTAAATTCTTTGTCCGCAAGAAATTCATTCCAAGTAGACCAAGTTCTTTTTTCTGCCTTAGATCTCACGTAGCGTTTGTAAATTTGTCGAGTGGTTCACATTCGCAATTCTTGGAGTGTCTACAGGTCATTTTCGTTACTATGTTATACACGAAATGTTTGTTACTCAACAAATTTACGTAAATAAACTATGTATTATTCAGAAAAGATGAAATTTTGTCCTTTTAATTGTACATAAAAATTCTTGACTCATAACTTCAAAATTAAGACAGTTCTACCCATATACATAGAACATAAATACTGTTCTTCAAAACACCTTCATCACTCTTATTTTTCTAAAACTACACAACACTGTGTGCCCCAACAAAAATTTACTTACCAAAACCTATATCATTCACAACAAAATAAAAAATAAAAAATTAAATTAAAATTCTAAAAATAAATAAAAAATAAATCCAATAAAACACATATGTATATGATTGGTGATGCTTCCATTTTCCGGGATAAAGCAGAGTCCGAATTTTTATGTAATTAAATAATGTTTCCTTAGAATGTTTGAAAAATTAAAAATGTTGGCGAATTAGGCTGGTAAGACCATAATACTTAAATTTTAATACCTTTTTTTTTTTTTTTTTTTTTCATATTTCAAGATAATTACATACTTTTACATAAAATTAATATTCATGTCAAATGTTTAATTAAATGCTTTGTAATGAAAGTTACCCAGCATTTGCTCATATTGAGTTGAAGGAAACCCCCGGAAAAAATCTCAACCAGGTAATTTGTCCCGACCGGGAATCGAACCCGGGCCATCTGTTTTCGCGGCTACACGCGCTAACCGTTACTCCACAGGGCAATCATTATCGATCCGACTATCAGATTTGAGCGAGATTTACAACAGGCTGATTGAAGTGTATAAAGAGAACAAGTCAATCTAGAGTCATGCATCCTTCATCTGCCATTGAAGTATAATCTTTCAGAAGACAATTGGTCAGTTATTTATTGGCTTAATATTTGGTTGTAGAGGAGGAATTTCTAAATAATCATGGACATTTCTATATATAAAAAACTTAAAATTCCTCTCAACTGGTTGTGTGAAACTTTCGTTTCAATAATTAAGGACTCTTTGAAGGTTCTTTACCATAATTTATATTTCAATCAACCAAATAATTGAATTATAAATAATTCTCTTTTTCAGACATTATAGTCCCAGTGAAAATTATTTAGTAGATATCCATATTATTTAATTCTATTATTTGTTTGAATTTTTTTAACCACTTACTTTGTAATAGGTTTCTGTTATTCAAGGTCCCTGTGCTCACCGATCTTCCTCGGCCGATACCATTATGATTAAATATATATTTTTATGGTTTCAAAAATGTGTACTGCAACTATTAGTACTTACCGGACCGCTAACAGCAGAAAGAACCAATACGTCCATGTAACACAGTATAACTTCAACGTGCTTACCTGCAACAAACAAAACGAAACAGTTAACAATCTGTGCACATCTCATTTTCTGCTTATTAACCAAACGTTTCAACTTCTCAGAGTCAGTTATATAAGTAATCTCAGATTACTCAAGCCGAACTCAGATTTTTGATTGCATACACACTAATCCGAAATCATTCTAAGATCCAACTAGACTCACAATTTTTCTCAGTTCATGTCAGTTGAACTTCGTTTATCAGATATTTAAAAACTATGTATAAAACGAGAAAGAGAAATACTGTTCTTGCAGGTAAAATGACAAGTGAAGTTTATTTTGATTGTTGTAAGGTCTGTATCTATATAGCCTATATAATTTGAACTGGTAATGGAAATTACGGGACAACGGCTGAACGGATTTTAATAAATGACTCCTCATTTTGAAGCTTGGAACCCAAAATTTTTCAGAAAAATAATAGTTTTCAGTGAAATGTCAGTTTTCCTACATAATTTTCCTATTTTCCAAAATCCATCTTTCGGCAGTTTTGAGAACTAATTGCATTTCAAAATAAAACAAAACACACACAATAAACAATAAGCTATTACACGAAGGCCATGACCTGCAGGATTGCTGACATATTTATTGTTAAAATTCAATTGGTTATTAAAAAAACTTTAAGACTTACTAAAACTAATTTACAGGTCTGATTCTGCGGCGTGTAATTTTCTGAATATAACTGTGTATTGGATATTAAAATCTGCAAAACTTGAGGTGGTTTGATGACATTACTATCATTAGAAATTAATTATTATTACAGTTAATGCCATGATGTTAATACATAAACTACAAAACTTGTGTAAGATAATAATATTATTATTAAAAATCAAATATTTTATAGTTATTAATCAAGTGGGTTGGGTCTTTTTCATATATTTAAAGGCGATGTGGTGTAGATTCAGTATTGGTTCGAGAGAGCGCAAAAATTACAGTTACTAAGGAAAGACGGTATTGCTTACTGATAAAATATGAGGCCTACAAAATTTTGTAGTATCCCGATCATTTCAGCAAGATCTCTTAGCAGGATAAAATGATTTTACTCTCTACATTTCAAGCTCTACATGCAGCAGCTATACCAAGATGCTATGTCTATTGTTCGAAAGCATAGCAAACCTTTTCTTTAACTTTCACCTACAATCCACTATGACTTCAAATAGCTATTGCTTTACCCCCACATGAAAAACCCACTGATCGTCCTGAGATTTTTACTTGCGGTTTCGCGTTGAAACTCGAAAACTGAAGGTGGATAGGTTCTAGAAAAAGTATTTGGCATAAAAATAACATTCTTCGAGGTAGTATGTTTCATTATTATGGAAGCAAATAACTTTGAAAATGTATGGTATTTTTCATTGAAAATAAATCTGAAAAATTTTTATTTGAACGTCTAACGAACTTAGTTCGCAGCGTTTGCTGCACAAGCCACTAGTTTAGTATATTCACGAAAATAATTATAATCTGCAGCTGTTTACAAACCTCCCTCATTTTTATTCGTAATGAAAGGATGTTTCTAATGCTCTGTTTGTTGCATTTATGTTTGACAACTTGAATCAACAACACTCTCTTTCTCCCTCAATTTTTTTTAATTTCCTGTACGCATTCTCCTCCTCTTGCATTCCTATGTGATTAGCTTTTTGGTTCCTCACGCCACCAAAGAAATATATTTATATAGAACCATGTATTCCAAGCCAACTCGCTCGATTTTTCCTCATATTTCGTGTTGTTCTTATAATAATAATAATAATAATAATAATAATAATAATAATAATAATAATAATAATAATAATAATAATGTCGCTTTATTTAACCTGCAGAGTTAAGGTCGTAAGGCTTTCTCTTACACCCAACCAGGATTAAAACTAGCTTACATAGTTGAACATATAACTGAACCGAATTTAAGAAATTGCATACAGATACCATTTACATAATGAGATCAAAAGAGGCAATTAAATAAAATGTACCTAGTGCAATAAAAATAAATACAGTGGCATACACATATAAAATGATGTTAGAATCAAGTACAAAACACATAAAATCAGAAGCCGATAATTCAATAAAATGTACACAATAAAAATAAACACATTGAAATACATATTAGTATTAAATTACAAGTAAGTAGAATTCACATAATTAAAACAGAAACTGACAATTGAATAAAATGTACGCAATAAGAAAAAAAACACAGTGTAATGCATATTGGGGTTAAGTGATAAATAAACACGATTTACGTGATAAAGTCATATGCAGACAGTTGAATAAAGAGTACACAAAAATGGACACTGCGCTAAACATATGAACTTTAAGTTAGAAGAAAATACTATTTACATAATAAAGACAAGTTAAGTGTACGCAATAAAAATAAAAAACACAAAAAATAAAAAGACATAATAGAATGCATTGCATTAAATATTTGCAACGCATTAGGTTTGTCAACTCATCATAAGATATTCTTCTAATTCACATTTAAAAGAAATCGAAGTTCGGCAGCCGATGACTTCAGGTGGCGGAGAATTCCAGTGACGAGAAGTAGCAACAGTGAAAGATGAGGAATACAGAGATGAATTCTCTGTGACATTTAGATCAGCACTGAACCAAGTTCACAAAATCCAAGTCCAATATTACACAACAGAAACAGACAGAACTCAGTTCATTTCCTAATTTATGGTCAAAACTGAACTCCAGTTGGCGATGTTTATACGACCGATCTTAAGAAGAATAAAATCGTATCTGGCCAACGCTTCACCCGGTCTAACGGACATTCTTGTAACTCTTTACAGGGCCGTTAAGAGTAGGAAAAAAAACAATAAATATGTATTTGTAATAAAGCATAAATCTTAAGCACTTAGAACTACTACAGAGATATTGAAAAAAATAACAGCCCGGAAAGTATCCTACCTACTAGAAACTGTCTATAATAAGTTGCAACTCATTCTAAATTTAGACAGTAAGTGACAGCTGTATGTAGGTGAAGGAATCCATACCTATCCAAATATAGCACAGAAACTGGAACAACTTGACAACGATAAATAAATTTAAACTAAAGGCAAATTTAAGCTTTAAGATGACAATATTAGGAGTAGGGGTGAAAGATAGCAATTAAGTAAAGAATACAATTTTAAACAAAACATCTGTGTTTAGATATGCCTGTGCAGACACGACCAAAACTCCCTTTCCTAGACAGATATTCTCCCACATTACTGCTCCATCACATAAATGACGTACAAACTGAACATCCGTATAAAAAATGTGCCATCGATGGCAGATTCAAAACGGCCAGCTAATTACAGAGACCGTACTTGGGCTGACAGATGGCGTAAAGTGCAGTGGTACGAGGTTAAGTGCACCTCAAGGGGTTTTCAATTAAAACAAAATTCCAAAAACTGGCATAGTGACAACCGTAAAAAAAAAAAGTCATGCATTACAAACCAACTTATCGATTTCTATTATTCAGGACTATCTTACACCGCAGAATTAAACACTTACACACAGGAAATGAAGTGAATTTCGAACTGTTTCATAAATTGTAAGGGAATTAAACTCAGAAGATAAGCCAACAAATGAAATAAACTTTATTTTATTTAGACTGCGACACCTCAAACGATTTTTATTATGATATGGGAGTAAAAATACCAGCGTTCTAGCAATACATCGCTTCCAAACGTTGGGTATTTCTGCGTCTAATATAACATACTTACAAATGGCTTTCAAGGTACTCGCAGGTTCATTGCCGCTCTCACATAAGCCCGCCGTCGGTCCCTATCCTGTGCAAGATTAATCCAGTCTCTATCATCATATCCCACATCCCTCAAATCCATTTTAATATTATCCTCCCATCTACGTCTCGGACTCGCCAAAGGTCTTTTTCCATCCGGCTTCCCAACTAATACTCTATATGCATTTTTTGATTCGCCCATACGTGCTACATGTCCTGTCCATCTCAAACGTCTGGATTTAATGTTCCTAATTATGTCAGCTGAAGAATACAATGCGTGCAGTTCTGCGTTGTGTAACATTCTCCTGTAACTTCATCCCTCTTAGTCCCAAATATTTTCCTAAGAACCTTATTCTCAAACACACTTAATCTCGGTTTCTCTCTTAAAGTGAGAGTCCAAGTTTCACAACAATACAGAACCGGTAATATAACTGTTTTATAAATTGTGTCTAGTATAACACGGTGAAAAAAAATCGTGTACTATAGGTGATAACGAGATGGAATTCGGCGAGACGAGGCCAAGGATTCGCCACAGATTACCTGAGATTTGCCTTACGGTAAAAACAATCAGATAAACAGCCCAAGTGGGTAACGAACCGACGCCACAACGCAACTCCGAATCGGCAGGCAAGCACCTCAGCAGACTGAGCTACGCCGGTGGCCTCCATAATAATTTCGGTGACGCTAATTAATAACTACAAAAATGTAATATGTAGGATCTCTTCATATTTCTTCATTTAACTATAGTCGATAGTTACATCCATCCTTCTTCTCCTGACGTACTTCAGAACAAAGTTTAAATTCATTATATTGCATGTCAACATAATATTATGTAAAAGATTGGAACGGATTACGTTAAGAGTTTCTTAACAATCAACTTAATGGCGTTCCTACTTAGTCCTAAAATATATTTATGGAAGTTACATAATATATTCAAACAATTGAGAACAATCAATATTATAGACCCACACATTTCACAATGCGTATGTCGTTTTCGCACAATCGTCGACGAAACTCCTAGTACTAGCATGAACTGCCAAGACAATCGCCCTTTCGACCTCACCCTCCTGGTTCAGCGACCTCAAACAATTGCTCCGGAGGGAAAGCGGCAAATATTTGTCTTGCACAATACAAGCCCTTACGAGAACTGGGACTACATGCTAAAGCTTAGGGGACTGCCAGCCAGAACATCAAGGCTTCTGTTGCAGCGGGATTTCGTGTTGTAATACCCAGAATGACGTCATTTTATTGATCAGCTTCTGGTAACATAATGAATTACGTAGGCATTTCCAACAACAATTACTATTAACAATGGCTACAAAAACAATAGAAGAAATTTTATTGCAATACACAATTGGGGAGAGAGGGAAAAGAAACCCCAAAAGATAAGCTTAACAGGAAGGAGAGGGGGGGGGGGGGAGGGAGTTCTTAGAAAGACTCTACAGTATTTTAATGCAATGCTGTGGTCTAAATGTGTGGTCTCTTTCGTGTACACAGCCAGCAATGAAAAGGACCCAAATTACATCATGTCTGAATTACGGACGGGAAGTTAATCGGAAATACCAGTTTTCGCCTAATTTATTTATTTTATTTATTTATTCTGGTAGAGTTAAGGTCATGAGGCCTTCTCTTCCACACTACCAGAAGTAAAATACATAATGAAACAATGACAAAGATAGGAAAGTCATACTTGAATATAAAAACAATTTTCATGCACATTAACAAGCTTACATGGGCTATAATAATCGGTTATTTTAAAATTAATTTAATCCGAAAGAGGTTAATCGATCAAAAAGACAGGTTGACAGGGTTTAAAATGTTTTCGGCAAGAAAACATAATTACTGCAAATAGACTACAAAGAACAATGTTATAATTAACTGTGAACCAACCGGAAGAAAGCTACAATGACGTCATTAGATTCTGATCGAAGACGTCCCTAAACAAAACAACAAATAATAACTTACAAATGGCTTTTACGGTTCACTGCCGCCCTCACAAAAGCCCGCCATCGGTCCCTATCCTGTGCAAGATTAATCCACTCTCTATCATCATATCCCACCTCCCTCAAATATCCTCCCATCTAAGTAGCAGCAGCAGTAGTAGTAGTAGTAGTAGTAGTAGTAGTAGTAGTAGTAGTAGTGGTAGTAGTAGTAGTAGTATGTAGTGAAATTGCAGTATGCACAATTTAGTTAATTCATTCACATTAAGGTTATAATAAGTACAAAAATAAATCAAATAAAACTACGTAATTACACAATTTCAGAACAGTCACCTTGGTTAAGACACATTCCGACAGGCGCTCTTATTTTTCTACAACCAATAAATACTAAAGTAAAATTTCTTGCCATTTCAAATATTCCAATAATGGCCTAGCTATAAGCCAATCAGAGAAAGTCATCTGTTAAGATAGGCATAGATTATTGACAGCTGAATCGGAGTTGCTTCTCATTTTACCATCTGTGGACAGATAAAGTAAAGCAGTAACCCCTAGCTCATCTAGGAATGGCCGAGACAATTAGCTTAGAGCCCTGATTGCACAGAGTACAAATAAAAGGAAACCATGTTCGACTAACATTTCAGATACACTTAAAATATACACTTACATTACCTGGTTGCGTTCCCCCCCCCCCCGGTGTTTTCCCTCAATCAACTGAAGCAGAATTGCCGGGTAACTTACGACGTCGGATATCGGATTCATTTCGCTATCATTAATTCACAAATCATCATCCATACAACAGCCCAGGTTAAGTTCATATTTACTTTATCAATCTTATTCAGAGAGAATATCATCGAAATGATAGCCGTCCAAATCTTGGATTTAAAATATCGGCATCCTAATCAATTCAAATGAACAAAAAAGAAAATGTAAATTAATGTTTAAAAAATACATAATGAAATTTTAAAAAAGAATATTCTGCGACAAGATTAAAGATATCAAAACGATAAAAATTTATTGAAAATAAATAATATACATTGAATATTATAAAGATGAATAGAGATGGTGATTGATGATGTTCAATGAAGATTTTAAAATGGTTAATGCAATTGTCTGAAGAGTCTTATTACTATTGTCATTGTTATTATTATTATTATTATTATTATTATTATTATTATTATATTGGTATTACTATTTTTGTATTATTTTCGTCACCGTTACTCTATTATTTTTATTACTATCATTATTATTGTCCGTAAATTTATGTAGACTCTGCTGGACTAAACCGGGTAACTATCATACCAATTAAATGAAAATGGTGAATAAATTTGAATTTGAAAATGTATTACAGTATATATATTTTGATTTAGTAGGTATTTACAAAAAACAGATTGTTCGGTTACTGATGAAAATACCAGGTTATCAAGTTAAACCGATAAGTAAAAATAACCCATTAACCGTATGAAAACCGGTTGATAACCGGTTATTTCTGCCCATCCCTAACCTCAATCATTCGCTTTTCTTTCTCGCTCGTTTATAAAATATAAATTATGGAAATCAAGATTAGAATCCAATTTCCTTAAAACTTGCAATAGTTTCTGTTATTATTACTATTCTCAAAGTTGGCTCGTTTCAATTGGATTCCAATTGTAAGTTTACAAATTACAAGCACTGTACTCAAACTGTTTCACAAGAACCAATTACCAATTTGTCGATTAAACTAATACAAGCCCCACAAAGTTTGAATGTACATTTATACTAAATCCACAAGCACAGAATAGCAGTCACGAAAGATGATCATGAATACAGCTCTCCCAAGGAATTGGGTTACCAAAACAGTAGAAGAGAGGTGGGAGGTAACAAGCACTGAGCTATTAGTTATTACCATGTATCATGCCCGTAGAGATGGTTAATGATTCAGATCCCATTCTCTGAAAGCGCTGGCACGCATGGTACAGAGAGGCACTGAGTTTAAGTACAGATTTTCAACTTTTTGTCCACCATCAAGCACTAGTATGAAAGCCGAATTATGATATCGCATTGCTACGGTATAGAGTCGTGCACAACCGGTTACGAAAAATATAAATTATATATTGCTATTGAGCGCATGGCGCTGTAGGAGTCGGTATGCAAAGCTCCTTTGTCTTGCAAAGTCTCAGGTTCGGTTTAACGAATATTCGAGTTGTTTCTCATGCTTCGTGGGTGGACGATAAAAGCAGACCATACTGAGACATGCAGGAGTTCCAAGAGCCCTTGCTAGGACGCGATTTTCATCCTGTGAGCCTACTATTAAATTTAATAGACTATTTCGTTTATATGACGTCATTTCATTTTCGACCAATGAAGTGTAATGAAATTTTGAATTCCAACCAATCAAAGTCACACTTTGCGATAATTGTTTCAGCCAGATTTATCGCTATCAATTTATCGCATGGTCGTTCTTTTGTTTTGTCGTTGTCGCCAACTGTTTCCCCGTAAATTGATGATCATGAATACATTAAGATGCAACTACACGGCTAAACTTTTCTTTCAACTTTAAAGCAATGAATGCAAGATTGATATTTAATATTAATTAATATATTTACGCAGTGAAGACGACGTTCAAAACGGCGCACCATGTAGACACAAAATCGTCATGCATCTTAATTGAACATAGGCCTACCTTTTAAACTTGATTCTTTCAATATTCTTCCCAGATTGCACGCATACGCGATTGGAATATTGAACTGTGTAGATGCAGCTTTAGTTCCGTTACACACTACAGCGAGAATGCGTTTGTCGAGCTATAAAAAATGCTCTCGTGTAGCACTGATTGTAACGGTCGAAATAAGGCACAGCTGACATTGGTTCTGCTCCCAGTTCCCACAGGTAACTTAACCTATAATTGTAGCCTATAAAATTATATTTTGTGAATTAAATGAAACAATTAATAGAAAGTCAAATGTTCAAATTTATGTAACATCATCGCATATCAAACCCAAAGACCTTGCATAGTAATAATAAGGTCTTTGATCAAACTGCCTTTCGTATGGCGTAATAAAATTCGTGTTTTAATTAGGCCTATCTATACAAAGATGGCTTTACTCTGTAACAACATGTCTCGCTTTGAATACTTAAGCATTGGTATATAGCTGTCCCCACTGTTACTATTAAATTAAATTATGATTTCAGCAGATAATGAAAATGTATTTATGTTATAATAATAAGAGAAAAGTGCAGTACATGTAATTAACATTGTTAAACCTGTATTTCGCAATTGGCATTACTGAATAATAACATCGAATTTCTTTATTGCAGTAATCGATATTCATTTACGAGTATTTCAACTTCACAATGTCGGAATAGGTTAAGCTTTCGTTAATATACAATTATTAACATTTTGTGATCGAATTTTAGGGATATATTATTCATATTTTTATTTTATTCACGAAATAGTCCTAATAAATGTCACTCGAGGTATGAGATTTCCCAGATAAATCCACTCGCTTCTTTCGTGGATTTATCGGCAAATCTCAGGCCTCTCGTGACACTACTACAGATAATTCTTCTTCTCTCACTACAATCAATCATTCATCGACCTATCGACTCATTGCTTCATTCAGCCATAGATTCATTGACTGATTCAGTGATTCACTGATTGGTTCATTCATTAATTGATTCACTGGTTGATTCATTCAGGTATTACAGTTGGTATCAAGATCAACATATCTTGTTAAAAATGATTTATTAATGAAATAATGCATTTGCTTAGAGTAATTAAAAGGCATTAACAGCTACTCTTTTAGATGCAAGCATTTTGAGTTTCAAGTGTAAAGTTACAATCGAATGTATGTACCTATTTTCTTTCATATTTAGTAAGTATTTGTAATTTATTCTATTCTCACATTTCTTTACACGCCAGATTTCATGTTATGCATTACACTTTTCCCTTTTGTTACCGGTGTCGATTTGTTCATCTATATATGTTATGAAGATAAGTGTCAAAGTATGAAATCAACTGTAAGCCTATATTAAGCAAATACATGTTATAAATTACATACGGTAAATTTCCTTCAATTGTTTCTACGTTTGTGTACTCAGAAATTATCAGTATTCTGTCTAACCTGCAAAACATCAGGGGCAACCAGTTGAAAGTCGAGCATTCGGTCGCATGCTCTAGCTTGACAGATGTTCTGACAGGTCGAATGAAAACCGGGCGTAAGCCCTTTTCTGGAGCTCTCTACTGCGAAAATTATTGTAGAGCAAAAAGCATGAGACAGGAAAATGTAGCCAGGAATACAATAAACGTTTTTAATTTTTATTAAACACTGGCATACAAATTGCTATATTTGATAGTACAAAAAAATAATTATTCCTATTGTAGCCTTACTCATTTTATTGTTTATTTTATCTGATTGTTTTAATCCAACACTATGTATGATGCTATGACTCATAACCACTCTCTGCTTTAAAATGAGCACGCATGGTTTAAATTACTTACAATATGTTTTATCACTGTACTACTTTCACCTATGTTCAATTGTATTTGTCAGCTAACTACAGGGACATCATTTTATTTTTACTAACATTTTTAATATTAACCTGTCTATACCTTTAGAGAACCGGAAACACCGCTTGCTTCCCCCTCCAAGACTGGAGTTCGATGATACTGGCGTAAAACACAAATCACTCTACTAGGTATAGGAAGGAAGAAAAGTAGTTCATCCATTTACGTAAATTAGGAAATATCGCGATTTTGAGTTTGATAATTTTCGTTAGGTTTTTCTTTAATCAAAGTGCAGTACTGTATTAACACTTAGTGTTTTTACTCACGAAGACTATAGACTATTGCATCTAATTCCAATTGCCAGTTTCGTCCTTCGTACTAGTAACTCATGTTGAAATAATTCTGTACCTACTCTACGTACTGTAAATTCAATCTTCACTTCTGCCCGACCCGAAAATATAAAATTACTCAGACATGCTATCTACTGTCCGTCCAAGTGGTTATCCCGCAGGATTGTAGAAAGGGAGGACATCACGTGACAGTTAATTACTTAACGAGGCCCTTTTATTTAAGTTAAATTAAACAGCTGTATAATATTACGTAAACTTCCAATTCCTAAGAGAAATTAATGTTTTCAGAAAAGAGCTAAGACAGCCCAGCTATTACGCAGGGGCGAGCAGAAGCAGGTGGGGGAAATCGGGATGCGACGTAGGCAAACGGACAGTACCTGTGCGAAAATATGATTCAATATTGAAAGCTCTTTCGTCACTGGAAAAAGCGAACATATTTCTGGAACGTACTATACTCAGTAACTCAGTACTGCTTACTATCTGCGGTCTTGGTTCTGTGTGGAGTTGGAACTTCCTTAGTAGAAGGGGTGGGAGTGAAGTACATTCAAAAACTCAGGTACAATAAAAATTGAAGTAAAAATAAAATGATGTCCCTGTATATCACCTGAAGATGACTTATATGGAAAGTCGAAAATATTCGTGATACATAATATAATATTTTAATTGATGTAACAGAATTTATTTCTGCTTTCACACTTAGATAAGTGATAGACTGAAAATTGTAGAATACTATTTTATGTTTTACTATGAATACATTTCGTATTTTTCAGTAATCAAAAAGACCCCCACCCAAATACACTGTAGAGGTTTTAGAGAAGGATGTCACAGATGTGAAAAATAGTAACTACAGTTATCGTGAAGCTCAGGAGAGGTACTGAGTTCCTATAGTCTATCGTCATATATCATAAGTTAAAGGGACGAAATGCACCAGTGACCAAAATTGGAGTTGGAAGGAATACAGCTCTTTCTTTTGAAACAGAACAAAGAATGTTCAGTCTGATAGCCCGTGCGAAAATTGGTGTTTACAATTACCCCCCTCTCAAAGGGGTAAATGTAAACTAGCAATTAAAAAATGAAAAAAGTCAACCTTATTATTTTAAACCCATTTTCAGGGGGGGGGGGAGATCTAAAAATAACACAATGTTTCTTTGTCATGCTTACCGTTACTGAGGGTTGTGTAATGTTGAAATATACTTGAAATCAGTGAAAAGTGTTTACAATTACCCTGGTCTACCCTATGTTAGAAGCGAGCTTTCAACAAGGGTGTAGGCCTAAACATGAAGGTGGCTTCACTAATTTCAACTGCAAAAGTCGTATTGGAAATAGGCCTACTGTCTGTATTAATTTGAACTTATATGAAATAAGTAATATCTTTAATTACAGAGTGATTTATATAGAACTGACACATTTCTTTGTTTAATTATTCCGTTGGAAATTCATTCAATGATCCAATTTTAACACCAAATTAAGCAGAATGTTCTGGAGTTTCGATTCCTTGTCACTAGATGCGCAGATGTTTATGTTTCATTCCTATTGTTGGCAGCACTAGATGCGCAGATGTTTATATTTTATTCCTATTGTTGGCAGCTGTTTTCGACATTTTGTGTCAACGTGAAAATGCAGTACACATTAAATCAACGACTCTTCCTTCTGAAGCAGTACTGGATTACGAATTTAATTACAACTACTCAAAGGGCATACCAGAGAGAATTTGGTGTTCGCAATCCTCCCAAAAGAAACACAATACTGGGATTGCTAAACAAGTTGGAAACAACTGGATCTCTGGTGAGTGAAAAGGGCCAATTTTTTTTAACCAGACTGTGAACACTGCAGAGTACCGACTGATTTTCATGGAGTGTGTTGAGCAACTGGACGATGTAGAGCTGAGTCAAGGATATTTTCAGCAAGATGGCGCTACATGCCATACATCAAATGAATCCATGGAACTAATTGCAAGTTTCTTTGACGACCGAATAATTTCCAGGAACCTGTGGCCACCGAGATCTCCGGATTTGACAACGCCGGACTTCTTTCTATGGGGTTACTTAAAAGACAGGGTTTACGCCACACGTCCCCAGACATTGGACGATCTGAAGCACAACATCACACAGGAGATTAAGCTATTGACAACAGAGTCCTCCAACGAATGGCCAGTAACATGGAACGACGTGTTGAGTTGTGCCTTATGCAGGATGGAGGACATTTCCAACATTTGCTATAGAGGTAAATAATCTCTCAAAATTCCTCTACATTTTAGGTATAATAAGCACAATTCGTTTTGAAACAATTAATGAAAGAAATGTGTCAGTTCTATATAAATCACTCTGTAGTTTTAATTGCATATATAAGGGTATATTTCTCTTAAGTGCGTATTTTTCTTTAGTGGCATATTTATTCGAATTTAACTACATACTTGCATCCCTAGTTTAACTATATTTGGTGCATAAAAATCCGAAGTCTAGTCATTACTCACACAGGAGCTAGAAAACACTCGTTCATCATCTTGGCCGTTCCGTTCGCCGTTCATATTGCCTCAGGATGCGGAAATCACGAAATCTGTGAATCCAAGATTAGAGTACGAAGATACGATAACAGAATGAAAAATGACCCGTTAATAAAGGGCGACAGAAAATAGCCGCAATGCATCAAATTCCTATATGGGCAAGGAGAGATCGATGATACGAGAAAGTGACCCAACTTAGGTCCATTATGCTCCAACGCTCCCCAGCCACTTAACTCGGAATATTACGCGGCATCTTCTCCTAATGCCTTTTAATATTTCCGAAAACCGTAATAAAAATGCAGCAACTTTAAAAATGGTTAACTCGAAGATATATGACACTACCCACCGTAACACTGTGGTTTAGATAAGGAAGTGTGGTATATCCGATTGCAAACTAAGTTCTCTTAACTTCTTCAAACTCCACTGCAACTATGGCCACTTTCCAAATAAACTTTGAAATATGTCGTATTTTAAACTATGGAACTTTTTATATAATTACAAACCATCACCCAACTTTCAGAGCAAATTAACAATTCCTCCACATTAACAAGTTCATTTCGTGCCATTAATAACCGCGCTCTATCCACGAAATTATATTTGAAAAAAAAAAAAGTTTTGTTTTTGTTATTTTCGAGCTAGTTATGTTTCTTTGTTTCCAGTCGCTTGTAGTCTCCATGCAACACGGAAACGTTGTATGAGGGTCGATATGGAGAGCAAAACTTCTTCTTTAATCATTTTCTACAGGACGGACCCTGCTAAATGTATTCAAAACAGCGTTTCAACATAGCCTATTATTTATTACACGATGCTACTACAAGTAACCAATTTAATAACGGGAAAGCTACTAAAAAGCTGCATACAACTGACAATAATAATATGTCTGCACACTCCAGGCGTCTCAACCAAAGTGTGCGTGTGTGGACATCAGGCAGTGTTCAGCGGAGTATGGAGTTTCAATCGGTTGGAATTCTTGAGTGCGCATTCCAGGAGTGTACATGGCAGAAACTCGGCAAGTGCCCAATGTGATGATACGTCATTTTATACAACTACACGGTGTAACAAAAGTTTCTGTTACCCATAGGTAAAGTTTTTTTTTTTTTTCTGTATTTCCTTTACATAAGCATACAGGAATTAGAAACAACACTGTATTTAAAGTGCACCTAGGTTGATTATTCCTAACAATCACCCCCGCAGAGCTTTAGAAATCCCTCTCTGCTGTGGTAAACGTCTCAGAGACTTGTGTGGGCTACGTTCTAATGCCAATTCCATTCAGTTTTACCTGCATAAGAACACGGCGCTTTTGTCTTCTTTTTCTGTCTATCAATTAAGAGAGACGCCAAACGAATTATCTTTACACAAAAAACGAATGCTTCCTGGACCAAATTATCGTATTTTATAATTGTTCGAATGCAACAGAAGCCAGAAGTCTTGCTAAAGCACTAAGAAATGGCGTTCCTGTGCTTGTTAATAAGACATTACCGGTTTCATTAAATCGATTAAATAACCATAATATTGTTTTTCTAGAGGTTATAAATATTTTATAGTATTTTCAAATTCGTATTTGTGCAAAATAAGTTTCTAGTCTATGAGTTTCATCGAAAACAAAGACGATAAGTTGAAAATGATAGTTTGTGAATAGATAGATTTCAAAAGCTACTTTCTTACAAACAGACGCATTTATCGCAGTATTATTATTAATTATTATTATTATTATTATTATTATTATTATTATTATTATTATTACTATTATTATTACCATCAACATCTTAACTTTATAACTACCATACTGAATTCTTTTTATTTTCATTTTCAACGTTGTTTATGTTTCTAAATACAACACTAACTTATGTTAATTAGACGTTTTTTGTTTTATTCTGTAAATCATCTCGCGATCCCCCTCAGCTCTTTACACGACCACCCAGTTTGGGAATCATTGCTATAAACCAAGAAAAAACCTAATGTAAACAAAAAGGCGCAATATGAAACAGAGCTCACATTTATATTAATGTAACGACTGTCTAAAGAAGAGGTAGAAAACAAAAAAGTACCCCTAGTTAATATACTAAATAGTAAGGAATTGAAGAAAATAAATCAAAGTTATTAATATTTTGACATTTACAAATCAGTCTTCCATAATAAAACCACTAAATTTATTATTAACTGCAATAGCAGGCGGAACAATATTTGTCGCATCCAATGAAACTACGAATTCAGCAACTGCTCGGTTAGTGCACAACATATCGCATCATTTACAGACTATACAGTTTGCACGTGCTAATTCGCGCGCTATGAATAGTAGAGAGAATCACGGTCAATATTTCAGCGGAGTAATACATTTGTACTACCGTGTTTGAGTGTTGTTAAACTTTCCTACTGTTACCATAACAATTATATCCTTACACGTATAACACACACACATGTCCACCGCTGAGTAACGGTTTCCATACCTGACCGTGAAACGAGTGGGTCTGGGTTCAAAACTTGGTTGGAACAAGTTATCTGGTTGAGGCTTTTTCCGGGGTTTTCCCCTCAACCCACGAGCAAATGTTGGGTAACATTCGGCGCTGGACTCTAGAATCATTTCGCTGCATTATCACTAGGGACCGGATTTTTATGTAATTACATATTATATTCCTTTCAACCTAATCGTATATAAATAACAAATCTTTGCGAATCTTTTAATCACCATTAATATATTAAAATCTGATACTACATATTATTTACATATTTACCCCACATTACATAATATTATGGCTCGGTATTACATAAATCTACATATTTAGGGGTTTTATTCATTTTTACTTCTTTAAAAGGAAAAAGAAAGCTACTGCTGGGGAAGTTTACAATTTGAAATACGTCTTTTTACCTACCCGAGAAAGGATATATTTCGGGACGAAACATAACATCTAAGTTCCAGGAAGTAAAAGAGGCATTCATCCCTTACCGCCCACCGTAAATATGAATGAACAAAAGGCAACCTTTCTCATACAACTACTCTATATTGTAAAAATCAAAGAGGGAATAATCTCATACACATAAGCGGACGACATAGTAGTAGGGTCTAAAGACCTTACAAAGTTAAAAGAAACAATAAAAATCATGGTAAAATGATGCAATAAAAACAAATTTGATATAATTGTGAACAAGACAGAAATGATGATACTCAGAAACGGCGGAAGAGCACCAGAAACAGTAGAAATCGTCATGAAGAACAGAAAATTAAAAATTGTACCAAACTATAAATATCTAGGCTTAACTATACAAACCAGCGCAGATATTGATATTAAATATATTCATGATTTTCCATATTTTGGTACATATTCAGCTTATTTTTCTTACATAAATATGTACATATTGCACACCTTGATATTACATAAAAATCCGGTCCCTAATTATCACCTTCGTGTCATTCAGACGCCAGATAGCTAGAGCATTTGATAAAGCGTCATAAAATAACCAATTACACACACCGTAATGCGCTAAACAAAATTTGAATCTCAGGTCATTATGTGGTAAAAGTCTCGAGTGTGGGCGAGATAAAACGTTGCATCAAGTTTAGTCGCCACCGTGGACTGAAACAAGTCTAAAACAGCACCCAATACATGATGAAAACTTAAGTTCCCTACATATTTTTCTCGAGACGAGTTCTCAAAAGCCGTAAGTGTCGAAATGAGTGATGCTCCATCCTCAACTGCCCTTAAGAAAATAAACACATGATGATCCCCCACCCTACGTTATTTATGTATGTTGACATTACTAGCTCCGAGAGAAAGGAACTCTACTCTTCTTGTATGCGAGGGACTGTAACTTACTGCAAATGCTACACTGTGTGCCAGCTGTGGAAATGGAGAACTATTTATTGTAACACGCCTTGCTTAATTCCCATTTATCTACACTTAACTAAGAATTGCCTCTATCATTCCTGTACTCTACAAGTTTCAATGACATTAGAATGGAGACTTCACTCTCAATGTTCGAGAGAGTGGTTGTCGTCTGTTTATGGGCAGAGTTATGGAAATGTTTCGTCCAGATAATTTCTAATTTCCGTATTTAACACCCAGATGCCAGTGGCGAGGTGCTGCACCCCCCCCCCTCCGTCAACCGTTCCTCAGATAGGCTAGGGCAAAATGAATGTCGATATTACAGATAGCCTCTGATCCCAGTTATGCTTGAACCAGTTAGTGTCGTGCAATGTTCAAACATGTGAGGGGATGTCAAGGTACTACAAACTTCGCCGTACTCTATAGGCATCCCAACAGTACGTGGAAGTGAAGCATGTAAACTAAAATAACCGAGCACAGTAGCACCAACAGTGTCTCTTACCGAAACTTTTACAATATTTCTTAATATAACAATGCAAAATTCATGTCGATATTATAGGTAGTTATTGTTTTATACAAAACTGAAAGTGTCCATTTCTTTTGTAGTAATCCTGCGTACATACGCAGCCGTCTAAGAATAACAGCGCAATTTAAAAACTGATTTTAAATTAGGGAAGACATCTTAAATGCATCAATGTCTGCAGATGATTAAATTCCTTCAGTCAAATCGAAAGGCGATTCATAAATGGCTGCATAATTATTATAGGCCTACTGAGAAATCACTTTATAACACAAGAGGCATCCTTGTCTTACACCCTGGTCAGTGGTTACACCAGTTACAAGCAATAATAATGGAAATTAGTCTTAAGTCTGTTATTGTATTGTTCGTCGACGTACAACTTCCTCCTCAGTGGTCAAATTTCACAATACAGTACTCATTATAGACATCTGACGGGAACGAAATATATTTATAATTTCATTAGCAACCTCTAATATGTTTCAATATATATATATATATATATATATATATATATATATATATATATATATATATATATCGCATACACATTCTTATAAATATAGTTAAATCGTACAACATTTTAATTAAATCATACACCTTTTTACTATTTTTGTAAGTAACTCCCTAAATCATATATATATATATATATATATATATATATATATATATATATATATACCCAGATAGCTCGGCCTTATAGGCTTTGACGGTAACAACTTTTGTCGGGTTTACTATGCTGCCATCTAGTTGTTACATATGGAGTCAAGTCATTTTCTTGCAAGTCTGAGTCATGATCTTCTATGCAACTGGAAGAATTTCTATAAGCGTCATGGATAGTATCAGTAAGGATCTGTATACCGGATTCAATATCATCTTTAGTGACTAGATTTGGATTTCCTGGCAGAGTCTGTGTTAAGGTATTTTCAAATTAAGTTCCAATCAGTATAATACTTCTTAAGTGGTTTTTGACAAGAAAAAGAATTAGCTGCATTAATAAGTATAAGAACAGATAGGTGATCTGAATTAAGAGTGGTTCAATGATGGGGGGCATCCCATATGTTTTGAGAAGAAATATATCTAGGACATCAGGTAGTTTATCTTTTTGATACGGGTAATAAGTTGGAAATATTGGGGCGAGAATGTAGTAATTGTGTTCTTCTGCATGTGCGTGGAGTACGCGTCCTTTTGGATTTATTAATCTTGAATGATAATTCCCATTTGAATTGCATTAGCGACTCTACTGCCATCTCGTGTTCGTTTACGGCGGACGGGTGGCGATCCTGGCGGTTGTTCTCTTCAAAGTGCTGCCGATTTTAACATAGGGATGAACTATCTGTCACGTATTTGATCTAGGGTAACTCACAGACGAAAGCTACGCTTCTTGTTGAGGTGCTGATGTCTTTTCAATGACAGTCCAAGAAAATACACCATACTCTCTTTTATCACTCACAATGTGATGAAATACATTCACCGATCATAAACATGTGCAACTTACGAGAAAGTGTTTGTCATCCTCGTGGAACCAATAATTTCATATATGTTCTTAAAAGAAACAGTTTTCCTTTTCAAACATGCCCCAGTTTACAATCTCCGAAATAAACATGAAGGCGAAATACTCTGTACTAGCAGAAATCTTGAGCTGAACTTTTAAGAAAGTAAAAAAATCTTAAAACTGGATCTCACGAATCGAAATAACGCTCAGTCATTCCTCAAACAGAGACAAAGAGTCTGTAGACTTTCTAAGATTAAAGGTTGAAAGCGGAGTACTGTTGATTTAGCCAGTCGACCCGTTGGGCTGCGGATGAGGGATGAAGTATTCTCATGAGGTACAGACTGCTGATTCTGCATCTTTCTCTTTTCATTTTCTGGGTTTCAATTTCTCTAGAGAATCGACTAAAGTTTGCAGAAAGGGGATGAAGGTAAGGAAGGCTGCCAACACGAACTCTAATTTAAAAAAAATAGTCACATGAAGTTCAGAAAAAAAAAATTAAAATATCTTACGACAAACACTTCACGTTAATGAAACCAAGCAACTCCTAAGACGCTCGTACTATTAAGATAGTATCCAAGATAAACTTATATACGCATCTCCGCGTAACAAAGTCAAAATCCATGAAGACGTTGATATAAGAAAATGTGAAAATATATCAAATGAAAACTTTATTTACCATTAAAGACATTTTAGTCAACATACCCAGTTTTGACCCTATGTTGTATGAATATTTTTTGATCTTGCAGACCGTCCCCGACGACTGTTAAAAGGACGGCACTTATACCCCTTACATCCTGTATATATCCATGCTTGTTTGCCTCCATCCTATTAGATTTACACATGAAACCTGAAATTCTAGACACACGGTACCGCAAATAGACAGAGAATAACTAATATCTTAAATTCAAGCATAGTTGTGTAAATACTTCTTGCCTTTAATACAAAATAATATACCTTTTTTTACCCTTCAGACGAGTATATCTTAGGTTTAAATAACGCAATAGTATTGCTTTATTTTAAAATTTAATATATTTCAACCCCTAATGTGTAATTTAAATTTTACACTTTAGAATCCGCTGTAAAATCGAAATTCACAAGATCTGATATTTCACAAGACGAGTTCTAGCACACGACGTTGCTCACAATATCAGGGGAATAAATCATTCCGATGCTTATTTGATGAGATAAAACACGTGTTCTACACAATCCAGTCCACAAATGTTGAGATGAATTTTTTTCTTTTCCTGCACTTACATAATATGTGACGCAGAAGAATTCTTGTTCCCTCCGATTCTTGTTCACAGTCAGGCTATTTGTACAGGGACATCATTTTATTTTTACTAACATTTTTAATATTAACCTGGCTTTACTTTTGGAGTAATGGTTCCGAGCCGGAAACACCGTTTGCTACCCCTTTCCACGATTAAAGTTCGACGATTCTGGCGTAAAATACAAACAAATCACTTTACTAAGTATAGAAGGGAAGAAAAGTAGTTCATCCACTTACGTAAACTAGGAAATATCGTAATTTTGAAGTTGATAATTTTCATTAGGTTTTTGTTTAATCAAAATACAGTACAGTATTAACAATAAGTGTTTTTACTCACGAACTGAGCTATCCATGCAAACGTATTCATTATGCAGTGTATATTATACTGTCTACAGCACATTAGCGTACAATATAGAGAATAAAGTTACATTGAAAAATAATCATAATATGGATATTTAAACACATTTTTGAAAATGGTGGCCGTTCATTTAGGTACAGGCTTCAGTACTTTTGTACATATTATCGCACTATAGATTAATGCATCTAATTCCAATTACCAGTTTCGTCCTTCGTACTAGTAACTCATGTAGAAATAATTCTATACCTATCATATAAAAGAGTACCTTACGTACTGTAAATTCAATCTTCGCTTCTGCCCAACCCGCATAGATAACATTACTCAGACATGTTATCTATGTCCGTCCAAGCGGTTACGTCGCAGGATCATTAAGGGGGGGGGGGAATCACGTGACAGTTAATTACTTTTATTTATGTTATTTTAAACAGTTGCGGGTGAGGGAAATCGTGATGCGACGTAGGCAAACGGACGACAGTACCTGTGCGAAAATGTGATTCAATATTGAAAGCTCTTTAGTCACTGGAAAACGCGAACATATTTCTGGAACGTACTATACTCACTAACTCAATACTGTTTGTGTTTACTACGATCTTAAGGCGACTTTGACTGTACAGGCTTGGTTCTGTGAGGAGAATAGTTGGAAGTTCACTAGTAGAGGGGGTGGGAGTGAAGTACATTAAAAAACTCAGGTACAATAAAAATTAAAGTAAAAATAAAATGATGTCCCTGTGCAAGTTAAGGGATACTAGAACTTTTGTGTCTAATATACACACTCCTAACGGCATTGTTGTTCTCCATAAATCTTTTTTCGTCTCTGATTAAAACGTAGGCAGCGCTATCAAATAATATAAAACAATACTCAACAACAAAGCAATCGGATACCGTGACAATTTCATAAAATATGAATGAACGAAAGATGTACGGGCAAATTAAACGAACTGCGGGTGACAATTTCTAGATGAAGAGACTGGAAGTATAGAACAGGTAAACTCGTTTATTTTTAATAAATTATATATTCTGAGACTTTCCTAATATTTGATATTGCTTTAATCACTACGTACATTAACGGACTGTAAATTAACGTGACTTAAGATATCCTACGAATAAGGGAAATCGTGAAAACTACTTACAGTCACGCAATTTCTACATGAATACGATTCCTCGTTATCTCGATCCGTACTTGCAATACAACTATAGTACGGGACACAACATTGCGGGCTTGTGTCTTGTTGGTATCACTTGTGAGGTTCAAACCTGTCTTCGGACAGTTGACTAAACAACATCGATGAACCATGAATCAAAAAAACGTATTACGACTATTGGAATGTCCGTTACAAGCTCAAATGGGCAGACAATGGTTCTAATACGCATGTATAAACTGAAACCGCTAAGAATAATTCACGGCGATTGGTGGAGACTGAACTGGTATGACGTAGATAGAGGAATTGGTTACACTACACGATCTGTCTCACTCCTCTTGTCATACGGATATTAGAAACTCATTCCCTGGGGGGCAAAACAGCCAGGGCGTGAAACTAATCATTCTCCCTTCTCAACCTCCCCCTCAGTTTCCCACATCCCACTGCGGCAACCTGACGCTTCATGTCCGGTATACGTGTACCTATACTTTGTGCTGTTGACAAGGACTACTCGGTCCAAAGACGTGATACAGCCATCCAAGCCTCTGTAACTGTGTATGACGACCTCGTAACAGAGTATACACAGTCATATTCCGCAAGAGAAACATATACCTGAGTAACATATGAATCAGTCATTTAAGAAAGGGCTCAATGCCACAAATTTCAATTCTTCAGGAGAAAGAAAAAACTGATTATATAAAAACATGGCAATATTTGATACAGAGTTACACACACATCCTCTAATAATCAGTGGTTTTAGCATTAGCATGTATGAAACACAAGCAAAGTTTGTTCAGATAAGTTGTTATAGGCCTACTGATTCAAAACTGTGGAATTGAGCCCGTTCAAAAGGAAATTCCTATTTCCAGAATAAAATTATGAAAAATCAATTCTATTTTGATTAATATTTTCATTTCACTGAAATCATTCCACATATTCATAATCACAGAAACACAAACATTAACATATTGTGTCAAAATTATAATATATTGTTCAGAAAAAAATGAACAATAGATTTAATGTCCTTTATGCATCATCACTTTTTCTGCTAGTAGGCCAAGCTACGATGTCTCAGTAATAGTAATATACGTTACAAGAGCTGTATGTTGACGTTTTCATGGTCGAGGAAAAGATTGAAAAAGCGAAACGTAGTTGAGCTTTTTTAATTTCCGAGAACATGAAAACAAACATACCGCTCGTGTATCGTACATTATTTTGTGCGAAGATCGTTTATTACATACCTGAAAGATGAATTTCTAATTAGTTGCAATGAAATCTCCATCTTGGTTTCTGTTTAATGACGTCAACTTCGGAAAACCAAAATATCTTTCTTCAACATTGTTGCTATAAAATGTTTTCTGTGTTTACTATACTCCAGCAGGCCGTGATATACGTCTTCCCCCCCCCCCAGTCTATAAATGCGAACTTAAAACAAACGGTAAGGTTATGTAATGATTTATTTTTCATTTTAATATTTTAACAATATTATTTATATAACATATTGCAGTAATAACATCCGCATCTTGAATCTTGTTGATTTTTTCACGGCTTCCTTAATGTTACATGTATCAGGAATGCAATAAGTTTCGTGGAGTAGTAGACTTTACTTAATTTTTGCAAATATTTAAAAACGATAATTAACATTGCAATTTAGGTGAAATTGCAGTGGTAAGTTTCCAATTTATAATTATTATTATGCTAAACGTCTCTAAAAATAATATGTTAAAAGCCTAAAGCAGTAAAATGAATGTCGCGCTTAAGCGGTAAGAAGAGGGAAATTGTTGTGTGTGTTACGTTGGGAATACTGAATGTGGTATTTCACACTTACCGCGTATTGGTTCTGTGCGGAAAACAAGCAAATACGCACGATCTCGCACAAAACCATAAGTGTTCATCTGGTATGTAGCACATTAATTTAGACAAATCCTCAATTGTCTTAACGGTAATGGGAACTTTTTCCACTGTAGGCACATTGATCCGGAAGTTTCACAATATCTGTAGCAGATATCTTCAAAACAAAAGTATGTCTTATTAAACTTCCGTTGAATGCTGAAACACATACTTTCCCTGGGTTCTTTGAGTCATACTTGTATTCACTGAACATTGTTGGTTCCAGTTTCACTTTCTGATCACGGGGTGTTTCTACTGACAAGCAGGTTCTCTTGTATTTCTGCCACCATTTACCAACCTCTTTAATATCATCAGTTGATACCAATTTCACAATAAATCTCCCTTCTTTTGAAGCATTTTCAATGGTATCTACATATTCCATTCTTACAGTTTTGCTTATTACATATACTTTCTTTTCTTCTTATTACAAATAACTGCATTCCCTCTAAGAGACGCCATGTTTATTTGAAACAGCTGTAACTGGTAACTGGTAACCAACTTTTACAAGATTATTTATAAAACGACAATTTTCGTTTAGTAATAAAGTTAATTGAAAATTTATGAATGTTCATATCATATCCATGAATAATTAATGGTCGTTATAAACATAATTATAGGTTTTGTTATTTGATACTGATGAACACGATAAAGCCTTATAAAATTAAAGAATTTTTGTATATTAAGGCAAGAAATTGAAATATATATATATATATATATATATATATATATATATATATATATATATATATAAATGTATCTATCATATATATTAATAATGGTTACTCTTTTTGCACAATCTGCCACTCGTATACTTCAAACAGAAAAGAAATAACTGAACTTGGATCATCTAACTTAATCGGAGAAATTTCTTCAGTCAAAGTTGACTTCAGTTTAAGACAAATTAATCTCAGATTAGACTTTATACAACACAAAATTCCAAGGTCACCTAGAACGAGGATCAATTTAACCTCTGATCCAAGATTAAATGGTTTATACAATCGGCCTTTACTCATTCAGGAGTGGACTAGTTTATCTTTCATTGCACAGTAGAACTTGGTTATAGCGACCTCGTTTTGTGCGACAGACACCTCGCCTATAACGTCAAATATTCTGTGGTCCCAACTAATTCCCCATAAGACATATGCTTTCCTACCTTGCTTAATACGACAAACGCATATGCGTCTACCTCGCATATAACGTCATTTTCAACCTCAGTTTGGAATAAGATTTTCTCTAAGAACCAAAGTATTTTAAGAAATATTTTGTTGAAATCTGACCCTGACAAATTATTTAGAGTCTCCTTCTGTCATAGACCTCTGGAATGCAGGCGGATTGTAACCTGCCCGAATTCATGCGGTATTAGATCAGTTTCGACAGGAAGTTTTCACTAAGTGCATTTTAACGTAGTATGGGCACTAAAAGAACTGAGTGACGCTTTAGAAGTCATTAGAATTATGATCATGTTCTATGAAGCTAGGAAAGGGAGTAGTGAAATTGCAACTGAAATTATGAACAGAACGTAATTTAGCCCTACAAAGTGTGTATTGGGCAAGTAGAAGACAACAGTGTAAAATGACTGATTACTTCACTTCTAAGTAAAGCGGTTTGGTGAGTACTGAACAAACTGTTTTAATACAGAATACTGTATTTATAATTGTAGGTCTACGTGCATTTTATTATGTTCATTGTAGGCTTAAAAGTCAATACATAAATCTAAAATACGTCTAATTAAATTTGTTATTTTTCATTTTCCACCTCACTAGATTGATAATGTGAATCTCGGTTACTACGACACTCGTTTATAACAAGATAATTTTTTAGGTCCCTTGGATGTCGTTATAACCAAGTTCTACTGTATTTATTAATTTGTAACTTACTAGCAATAAAAATAAATAAATAAATAAAATCAATGGACAGTTAGTTACTTGTCGAAATCTGGTTCACGATAACCACTACACCACCGACGCCGAATCCCGAAGCAAACAGCAATACTTGCACATAAACTTGCTGCACCGCTTCTGATACGAACTATTACGTTACCTGTCACTTCCCAGATCGCTATTCACAACTACCTCTTCAACTCGTAAGGAAAGGGATAGACACAATGAATGGGGTGCCAGAGGGAGAGAATCAATAATTACTTCACCCTTAACCGCGATGATCCACGTGGAAGCCGCGCCCAGCCAGTCCATTCCATTCCATTCCCAAGCCTGGACACCCGACGGGGGTCGGAATAATAGTTTTAGAACAGTGTTAATTACGAGAGAGGGGAACAGCGATCACGCGACCAGTCCACATCCGCAGTCCACTGAACTCCCACCTTGGAGCCAGTCCAACTGAACGCTGTCCTTGACGCCGCGGCCACGTAACAGAACATGATGGGTGTGTTCCACTAGTTTCACGCTCGCTAACCTAGGGACGAGGCTCATCGGTTCTCCGGTAACTCGCTACAAAGCGAAGAGTTATAGTCATTCAGAGGCGTTCTTTGGGGGGGAACATGCCGCCGCCCTCCGATATGATAAAACAAAACTAATCAAACTTAGTACTACCAGTCTAGTATATACAGCCACGAAGCTTGAGTTTTGAGGGTACTAGGAACAAGAGACTGTACCGGTACTATTTCGCATTGTCTGTAATGAGGCGATAGTAGCGATCCTAAACGACATTTCATACAAGTTCAGAGGATGCGAAGACATTTCTTTCCCCTTCTACTTGCCCTGAGTCCGTGAGTAACAGAACGGTAGCTGGTACCTCTTATACCTGCACCCCCAAGCTGTGCACACAAGAAAATAAAATATTAAATAAAGTACATAAGTGGATATAAAATACAATAACACAGATGTTTGACAATTACAAGTTTCAGTATATTTTAGTGTTGTTCTTACAATATTTTCAACTAACAATTAATTAAATTAAGGAATGTTAGTTTGTAATATGAAGTCATGGGGGGAGCGACACAGTGCAGATTGTCTCAGTGTATATGCTGTAGAGTAGCAACTAGCGGCGAAGAAACATTTATCTTCTGCTGTCAGTAGCTTTTTAATGTGCCAGTTGATAAAAAAACAATAAAATGAAATACAAACGCTTAGCATAGGCTTTCGAAATATACATTACCGGTAAACATTTTCAATAATAAGAATTTTCACTATGTTCGAAGTAAATTAGTCGAACGTTAGTAAGATAGACAGTAGCATCTTCCCCTTCACGGATGGTAAAGAGTGTGAGTAGAGGGAAAGGCCTGTCAACCAAACTGAAATGGGGTGCATATTTACTACATATTGAGCTTCGTGACTGTATATACTAGACTGTGGTACTACTAAAGAAGAAAATGTGAGAACTCTAGGCCTCTTTGAACATTAAAATAAACCACTTTTATAAACGTATACGAAATAAAAGACAAGCTTGCTCTTTCCTATTTTTTTAAAGTAGAATTGGAAGGGGTAATTTGGGTATTTGGGTATGGTGGAGCAATTTGGGCAGAAGTTGCAATTTAACAGAGCCGATGGATGAAATTTATTTTATTTATTTTGAAGCTAGAAACTTTATTTTTACACATACTCCTATTGATACCAGTAATGAATTTAAGTTTCATGTTCACACCTTCAATAGTTTAATAATATATACGATACACGGTTTTTTACAAAATCGGGGAAAAGTTTGAAAAACGAGCAGAGAGAATTTTTCAACTTCGAGATTTTGTAATGGACTTCACAAACATGTATTGTACAATAATTTTTGCACGATAATATATTTTTAAAATATTAATATACAGTACCTACGTATGCTAGATTTTTTTATTGGGTTATTTTACGACGCTGTATCAACATCTAGGTTATTTAGCGTCTGAATGAAATGAAGGTGATAATGCCGGTGAAATGAATCCGGGGTCCAGCACCGAAAGTTACCCAACATTTGCTCGTACGTATGTTAGACTATGAACAGCTGACATTCTTTCCAAGAAGTTTGCCATAGGTGTCGGTAGACGGCAGTAGTTTTAATTACAACCATAGAACAGTTATGTGTAATATTTAAACATACTTATCTAGGTTGGCAACTCTGAATTCAGTAAAATTAACTTCCAATCAGTGAACTCTATACTAAACTGGAGGCAACACCGCAATGCTCTTTCCTGTCTGAAAGCGTGACTGTTGGTGAGGGTATTGCTCTCTCTTTCTAACTAATGTGTTTCAATGAGTCTTACGTCAGGTTCATGTTGCACATGCGCAGTAAGCATTAAAAATACTGTTATTGTGTATGATAACATTCGCTGCAAGAGAGACAAGGACAACACTATGTTAGAAAGACATAGCAATACCCTCAGGCGCTCAGCATTCGCGTCACGCTTTTAAAGCATTCAGTTGTGCCTCCAGTTTAGTATACAGCTCACTGCTTCCAATAGTAGCGGCCGTTTCCTGTAACGACGAAAAAATGCACCATCGTGCAAAAACGTTCTTACACTAAAAAAATAATATGTATATTTTAGAAGTTTCCCCTTCTTCCCCAAATTTCAAGCATAATATCGGACATTTTTTACAACACCTTCGATATCTTATAACGCTTCTACGTTCTCACAATTTTCAGTTTCTTATTTACGTTTTCTTTCATTTCTTCTCTTGTTCTCTGTCGCACCTAGTAGAAGATTTAATTCGTTCCCACAAAAAGAAGTCACAGAAGAAAACTACCGGGAAGAACACAAAGATTACCGCATATGCGATATTTAGACTATATAAGGAAAAACAGGCATGACTAACTGATCTACAATGAAAAGTCTTTACAGCTTGTAAAGTTAATAATAATTATAATAGGCATACTTACTTATGGCTTTTAAGGAACCCGGAGGTTCATTCCCGCCCTCACATAAGCCCGCCATCGGTCCCTATCCTGACCAAGATTAATCCATTCTCTATCATCATATCCCACCTCCCTTAAATCCATTTTAATATTATCCTCCCATCTACGTCTCGGTCTCCCCAAAGGTCTTATTCCCTCCGGTCTCCCAAATAACACTCTATATGCATTTCTGGATTCGCCCATACGTGCTACATGTCCTGCCCATCTCAAACGTCTGGATTTAATGTTCCTAATTATGTCAGGTGAAGAATAAAATGCGTGCAGTTCTGCGTTCTGTAGCTTTCTCCATTCTCCTGTAACTTCATCCCTTTTAGACCCAAATATTTCCCTAAGAACCTTATTCTCAAACACCCTTAATTTCTGTTCCTCTCTCAAAGTGAGAGTAAGTTTCACAACCATACAGAACAATCGGTAGTATAATTGTTTTATAAATTCTAACTTTAAGATTTTTTGACAGCAGACTTGATGACAAAAGCTTCTCAACCGAGTAATAGCAGGCTTTTCGCATATTTATTCTGCATTTAATTTCCTCCCAAGTGTAATTTATATTATTATTATTATTATTATTATTATTATTATTATTATTATTATTATTATGCTTTATAGTTGGGGATTGGAGAATGCTGGGTTTGCAATGAAAGGCCTACCCTTAGGCAGAACACTATGTATGCATAGACGGAGAAACCACATGAAAAAATCAACCAGATAATCAGGCCCAAGGGAAAAGAGGACGAACTTCAGAAATTAGAAACGTATTCTATAATTTAGTTATCTATGAATTAGGCCTATTATTTTTGTTTTCAATACCTCAAATTTTCAAAACCCAATTACTACTGTTCTTATATGACGTGATGCCTGACAAACAAGCTATTTAGCCTAATCCCAGGAGTGAAATGATGATCATGGCAATCATTATCGTCATACCAATCATTAGACTACCGAGTACAACACAATAGTCATGCTACTTGTGAATGTGTAGGTTTAGTTCATAATCCAAATAAGAGCAGCGAACAAACAGGACAAATGTTGCAATCTCTGACAGCATTTAATTAAGCAAAATGGAGTGTTTGACTAATTATACGTTTCCTTCTGTTAAATAAAAACAAATAAGACTAAAAACTAATACTGACACTGTACTTCCCCATAACGTCGAGTTTAGAGATCATTTCGATAAATTAAAAATTCTCCTGAGACATAAATTCGTTAGAAACTATTATTCGCTCGTTGGTTTACGCTTCTACACGACAGCGGAGTCACGCCATAATTCCAATCAAGCCGCGACAGCAGGGAACCGTCGCAAAGTCGCGCACCTACTTTTCCTACGTAATCAATCACCTCAGCCACCAACAAACTAATGAGGTATACACTCCGTGAGTGCTGTTAGACAAACTAGCAGTGCAGACCTTCATTATCGCCCCGGGTTTCGTTTACTACTGTCACCTGTCTCAGCCACCAAGGCTGACAGCTTCAAAATTCATTGAACCTGTTTACCACCGACTAACAGAGTACTGAAGAAAAATCTTAATTACAAACTCTTGTATTCCTTACTGTTTACTTACTGTGTCTATACTTAACGCTGGCCGTAACGGACGAGAAGGCTGTAGACACACCATAGTCTTTCGTTCAAATCCGCAAAGAACAAAGACGTATGAGCTATTCCATCTCAAATCGACCGAAATATTTCTAAATACGATGAAACTTTTTTCGTACGTAAAGAACTGTGATACAATGCTTTGTGCAAAGTTTGAGGCATCAGAACTTCATAGCGTTTAAATTTAAAATATTTAAATTTATCGTATTTTCATAAAATTAGCAACTTTAAACTGTTGTGGCAATTATATTAGGACACAAACGGCAAACCGACGCTGTAAAAGACCTCGACATTTCCCCCGTTAAAGTAAGTACAGTGCATATCCCTTTCAGTTCTTCGGTAAAAAATCTTGGCATTCACATGGATAATAATCTCAACTGGGACATGCAAATCACAGAAACCTGCAGAAAAGTAAATTCTATTATCCATGTGCTAAAAAGGATAAATGTTCATCTCCCCTCTTCCTTAAAAAAGTCCCTTATGTAGACACTTGTATTTCCCTATTTCGACTATGCGGACATTTTACTGACTGACCTCTCCAGCGACAACAAAATGAAACTTCAACGTGCTCATAATTTGTGTGTATGTTTTGTAAGCAATGTTCGTAAATATGATCATATTACCCCATCCCTGGAAGCAATAGGTTGGCTTAAACTAGATAAGAAAAGAAATTTACATTCATTTCTCTTTCTCTTCGAAATCTTGAACTCTTCTATTCCTTCGTACCTGTCGTCTCGCTTCACTTACCTTTCTTCCCACCATAATCTGAACACATGCTCTCGTCATGAAACAATACTATCAATACCATCCCATCGCACCTCCTCATACTCATCTTCTTTCACAATAGCCCTGCCAAGACTCTGGAATTCGCTACCTGCTAGCATCAGGAACTGTCGAAATAAAAGGCCTGACGGCCTTATCTCTACCAGGTTAAAATAAATAAATACTACTAAATACTAATACTAAACCCTTTCACCCAATGATCAAAGTCATGGTTTATTTTGATGCTGAGAAATTGAAGTTTATATTGACAATTTTGATGCTGAGAAATTGAAGTTTATATTGACAAACAGATTTTCTTACTTTTTATGGAAATGGAGAAATTTAGATTTTTCCTCATTAAGACGCCTTTGCCAAGGAAAAAATATTTTTAAAATATATAGTTAGATTCCGCATTGAAAGTACAAATAAACATATTTTTTACTGGTGTACCGTTGATAAGAAAGTACTGAAAATATCAAATAAAGAAAATAAATAGTACGCGCGTGAACTAACCAGCTGACTGTGAGACGGGACCTAGCCGAGACAAGCAAGGCCAGGAGACAAACACGCGACGTTTCGTCTAGTAGCGCATAGCTGGGCTAGCTTTATCACAAGTTTTCATAAACACAGGAGTAAAATGACGCCCAACGCTCGCTTATCTTCAGCTCTCGGCCAGTGAGTGCGGTACTGCGCCGTTCAAGTCCAGGCGTGTGAAAATAATCTATTTAATACTCTCGAAACTTATTGCCATACGACTAAGCAAACAATGCCGAATCCCTCTTAATAATGCAAGGTTTTTTCTCAATATGTTTTTATATTTTTACAAATTGGCAAAAAGCCTACAAGTAAGTAAAATCAGATTATCTGTCTCTCTGTGTACAATAAAAATTAGGATTACTTCTTAACATAACCTACCAAATGTCAGCTTCAAAATGAGATCCCGTTCAATGTTCTGCAATAAATGGTTCCAGAGGTCTGAGCGCTGAAAGAGGCTTGTTTTTATAAAGTACGCTATATTTGTCGCTCAACAATACGAAAACAGTTTGACTTTCGATAGTATATTTTTTTAAATGCACTCTCCTCAGCACCTTGTATAAATAGTGAAAAAAATTATAGTATAAAAAAATGCGAGGTTTTTTACTGATCGATTTCATACGGAATAGCCCGTATGTATGTTCTGTCAGTGTATCATACACTACGTAATGCAAAACAAATAAATTAATTAATTAAAATAGTGTGCAGATTATATTAGTGAAGAGCCACTGTGTTCTTTTTTCTTACTTCAAATAAAGACTATTAATTTTACAAGTTACATTTCTGCCCTACTAAACACAGATGAGGTAACAGCAATCTAGTTAGTTCTGAGACAATTTCATTAAAAAGCTTAGTATTAACGTGTACGAAAAAGCACATACTCTTGTTGTAAATTTTTAAGGTATAGTGTCTCGATACGACCATAAAACTCTAGTATTAGATGCAAAATACTCCACAGAATAATAATAATAATAATAATAATAATAATAATAATAATAAATAATTTTATTTTACCTGATAGAGTTAAGGCCTTGAGGCCTTCTCTTCCACTCAACCAGGTCTACAATTAATACAAATACATAAATGATATAATAATAATAATAATAACAGACACGTTGTGAAATACTATTACTGAAACTTATCTACGTTACCAGTTAAGCTCAATACATTATAAATGTAATTACTAGAGACGAACAAAACTAACTGCCGCTCTCGCTCGCTGTGTTCGTTGCATTTGTCTTTCGAGTCTCGACTCGTCATTCTCGAAATAGCTTTTGGTCGGAGTGGAAAGATTTCGTAACTTTGAACAACATACATCATTGAAATAATATAAATGTTTAAATGAGACAAAAAGACAAAACAGAACAGCATCTTAGTCATCAAAATGTTCTGGTTCTATTATTATTACCTGTGGTTATATAAATAATAAAAAAACAATTCTCAAATAAATCTGCATTTCTAAGAAACATAAATCATGAATTAATATCTTTTTACTTGAGATTGTAAACTTGATCTTAAACATATGAAAAGAAAATTCCTAGCCTTTTAATAAGGGGCCAGTAATTAAATAAAGACTGGGGAACGGATTATACACTGAAAGGTAGAGATGTTTCAAATAGACTACTTGATTGTGTTTACATATATAACAGTTGCCAATGTAGATAAAAATTCTTTCAGGTATAAACAACTGCTCACTTGGAAATTAGAGACTTACAGGGAGATGATCAATATCGAGTCTCCAAAGACTCATAACCAATCTTTACGTCAAGGACGCGACGTAATACAACATTGTCGTGCGGGTTTTCGGCTTTGCGGGCGCTGTTAGTCTCGTTTTCTCGATCGTTGTTCTTCTCTAGTAATTACTTAGGACTATAACGACTCCGAAGGGACCGCCAGTTTACGGTCGTTATAGTCCATAGTCGCACAAACTGCTTTTTTTTTTTTTTTTTTTTGCTAAAAATTTCATATCTATAAATTTTAGGCGGCACACTTACATGGTTAATGAACAGTCACACATAATATGGCAATTAGAAAATAAAGAAACAAACGTCAGCATCGCGAAGGAATTGAGTGTATCACTCAACGATTTTTACAATTTGAAAGGACAGAGAGAAAATACCTGTATGTGATCTGTAGAAAATACAGTCTATTTTCAAACACAGACGATACATTCAACGCAGATGCAACTGGCTTGTTTTTACAATATGACCCCAGATAAGGCACTAAAATTTAAAAGTGACCAGACGAGTGGCTATCTAAGAAGTGGCCTGCTTTGTGTGGAAGTTACCTGTCGCGAGTTTTCTTAAGATTGAGGATCAGTGACAGGTTAGATTTAGTTTGTTCGGAAAACAAGAGTTTGAAAGTAAGTATTACATTGTTGTCAGTAATCCCCAAATACGTAACAAACAAAAATCAACATTGGGCGTTACACCCGATAAATTTCTCCGAAAATCTGATGAAAACACATCGTTTTATACTGTTTTCGCTGTAAGCACGTTGCTGTCATACCCGTTATTGGCTCCTAGTCGAAACACTCACATGACGCAAGAAAATATAGTTCGTATTTGGAAACTATAATCTTGTATTACTTGAAAATAAAAAATTCAATTCTAGTTGTTAAATACGATGAAACATGTAACTTCACTCATATGTAAAACGCTACGTAAAAGAAAATTTATTTTCATGTTTTGTTATGTACTATGAACGCGGATGAATACCAACAGTAATACCGAGGTAGTCTGTTCTTGTAACAAGTTGGCGTCACGTAAGTACGTGGTATTGAAGTAGCCTATGGCTTCTGGATCCTCGGTGTGTGCGATTAATAAACATAAGAGTGGAAACCTTCTCAAAATCGGAGAAAAACAAATAGTCTTAAATGTAGACAATAAGTTAAGTGAGTTTTAATTACAGTAATTATAAAGTAAACGTTTCCTAAGCAAACGAATACATAGTAGTGAGGTTAGGCCACTTGATGAGTAACGGGAAATGTTTAACATGAAACAATGTACAACAGTTGGCGGGAACATGTACTGAGAATCTATGGCGCCAAACAGCGGCCAATGAAACCTCACTTCAGTCACGTGCTATTGTTTACATTAGGATTTTTCTTACAGCGAAAAGATTATATACGATAGGTCGTAATAAGCGGCGCCGCACTAAAAGATTTTTAAATAATCACTGTTCAACATATGAAGAGAAAATCAATTCAATAAACGAGACCGAAGAAACTCAAAGTATTGAACATTCCTTACGAGTATTATATTTAACAGCGAATGTAATTGTCTATGCCCATTGAATTAGGTAATTGAACATTTTAGTTTATGAAGACGATACCGTTCTAATATCGGCATCTCATTTTCATAAAATTTGCAGTTACCACTCTGTGCTTAGTAGGGCAGATTTCCATACCTGTCAACTTCACTTATTCTTTTTTTCGTAGCGCATATCGTCGAGTCTAAACTACCTACACTGTCTACAGTATACACTGAAACAATAATTGCTAATCTTTACTGTTCAGATGACGAAAAATGGTCAACATCTCTAAATTTGATAATCTAGCCTTTTTCAGGAACAAGGCATCAAAAGTTTGTTCGAAAAACTCGCTCTCTTTGTACAGATGTAGCATTCGATAGATTTTCCAGACTGGCATCAGGATGAGAGGATCTTAATGTCTTAGTTTTTTCTTTCATTTCACTAAAAAAAAAAAATCTACATTCCGCATTGCTGCCTTAATTTGAGACTCGCCTAGTATGAAGTCCATACGACGTTCCTTCCTACTGTAGAACTTGTCAATTACCCTGGTGTAAACCCCTCCATCTTGGACATCATATTATTTTCTATTGACAGTATTGCAAGAACAATGAGACGATCCTGGGACATAATGTTCCTTAAAAACAGTTTTTATTCGTTTCAAGCAAGAAAAACATCTTTCTGGCTCAGCAGTAGCCATTGGTGTTGTAACCAAAATATTTAACAACTTCGGTACTTCACGGAATGGATCCTGTAAATTGTTGGAGACTATGTATTGTAACAATTGAACAGACATCTATATTTTGGAAGTCGGGTTTTCCGTATAGAACTCCAAGTTGTGTCTTTAACACTCTTTTTTTTCAGTATAGTATAGCTGTTGACAGCAACTTCAAGTTCGCGTTCACGAAAATTACACGAAAAATTCTAAAAAATTTTGCTGTTTAACAATTTTGTTGCGTCTAGGTAGCTTAAAGACTGGAAACGGTGAGTAGCTTCCTAAATTATACAGTCACATACTTCTTTGGCTTCAATTTTCTGTGATTCCATTTTCCGTCGCTTGCTAGCTGATTCAGGAGGTACCTCGTAGCCCTACAGGTAGATGGCAGCAACAGTTTGATATTTGAATTCCAAATACATTGTAAATAGTTCCGAGTTCTTCCACAAACATTCTTTCGTTACGCTTTATTTTTGCAATCTCCAAGCTGACTACAGTACTTTCCCGCGTAAAAATAGCCAATCAGAGCAGTGATTTCAGCTTCGCACATGCGCATAAATGTCTACATTCTCATATGAACTTCAGAATAGCACAACGAACCCCCTGAGGCAGCGAAGAGCGAAGACTCGATAATGCGCCATGAATATAACCACGGGAAATTGTTAAATGACAGATCAGATACTATGGTATTACAAATACATTATCTGAGCAAAAACTATCACTGTGCTGTAGCACTGTAGCACATAGGGACGGGCCGCCCCTGCTAACATCTATTATTATAATAACAGTTCATCGTACTTCAATTTGCCATCTCCAGATTTCATTCTTCCTAGCTCCCTACCTACCATTTAACATTAACACCCATTCATTTTTCTTTACAAACGGCTTCATATCTCCCATCTACAAGGAGCAAAACTGCATCTGAAGCACATCCATTTCTTTGCCCATATATTTTCTTTCACAGTTCAAAATTGCAAGGAATCTGTAAATGAAGTATCACTATTGTGGTCGCAGGAAAAAAACCAACTTCACAACTCTGCGCTTATCTGCCTTCCCGACCCACTCGCCCGCCTCCAGCTGGCGTCTGCCATGAGAGTGAGGGAAGGAGGAATGCTGTTTACTTCCAACGTCGCGATCTGACTTAGTACATTCCACGTGCTTCCCAAAAACGTCTGAAATAACTCATCCTGCGACCATAATAACTGGTGCCACATTAGTGACTTCTGCCTTCATGTTCAATCATGTGCACCTCTCAACACGCCACTATAGTAATAAGTTTTCCATAACGAGTTTGTAAGAGATATCCAAGTACATCGACAAAACTATATCTTAAAATCGGTAGTAAAATACCCATTTCTGCCCAATGTATTGAAGAGCCAATTGGAGAACATACGTTACAAGAGGAGGAACAAGGCAGCTTTTTAAATCCTGCTAATGAAATACTGATAAATAAAAATTCCAGAGAAAAATATTAAACCTGAGATCCGGAGAAATCCCAAACGTTGGCAGGTATGCATAAAATTCCGGAGAAAAAAATTAAACCTAAGATCCGGAGAAATTTCAAAAGTTGGCAGATATGCATTTCATGTTATCAGCCCCAGGTAAATTAACTTGTACAGGGACATCATTTTATTTTTACTAACATTTTTTAATATTAACTTGCCTATACCTCTGGATCAACGCCGTTTACTACCCCCTTCAACGACTGGAGTTCGATGATACTGGCGTAATATACAAACAAACCACTTCACTAGGTATAGGAGGGAAGAAAAGTAGTTCATCCATTTACGTAAACTAGGAAATATTGCGCTTTTGAGTTTGATCATTTTCATTACGTTTTTGTTTAATCAAAATACAGTACAGTATTAACAATGAGTGTTTTTACTCACGAACTGAGCTGTCCATGTCATTATGCAGTGTATATTATACTGTCTACAGCACATTAGCGTACAATATAGAGAATGAAGTTAAATTGAAAAATAATCATAATATGAATATTTAAACACATTTTTTTTAAATGGTGGCCGTTCATTTCATACAGGCTTCAGTTCTATGTGCATATTATCGCACTACAGACTATTGTACCTAATCCCAATTACCAGTTTCGTTCTTCGTACTAGTAACTCATGTTGAAATAATTCTGTACCTACTCTATAAAATAGTACCTTACGTACTGTAAATTCAATCTTCACTTCTGCCCGATACGAAAAGATAAAAATCACTCAGATATGCTATCTACTGTCCGTCCAAGTGGTTATGTCGTAGGGTCGTAGAAAGGGAGGAAATCACGTGACATTTAACTATTTAACGAGGCCCTTTTATTTAAGTTATTTTAAACAGTTGTATAATATTACGTAGACGTCCAATTCCTAACAGAATTTAATGTTCTCAGAAAAGAGCTAAGACAGCCCAGCCACTAGCTGGCGAATAAAAGCTGGTGGGGGAAACCGGGATACGACGTAGGCAAATTGACGACAGTACCTGTGCGAAAATGATTCAATATTGAAAGCTCTTTCGCCACTGGAAAACGCGAACATATTTTTGGAACGTACTGTTTACTATGACTGTAAGGCTACTATGACTGTATATGCGGTCTTGGATTTGTGTGGAGGACGGTTGAACTTCATTAGTAGAAGGGGTGGGAGTGAAGTACATTCAAAAACTCAGGTACAATAAAAATTGAAGTAAAAATAAAATGATGTCCCTGTAGAAAGCGCTATACACACAAATCGCCGAATAACTTTAGAAAGATGGCTGTATATACAGGTGGTATGCCAAAGATAACTTTTCGAGAGTCTAAAAACATTTCAGAGGAAATGTCAGAATTAATTTAAGCATCTCAATACTTGCTCTTCATGCTTAATATGAAGAAACGGTAAACTGGAACATGTCTATAAACTTGGGGGGGGGGGGGAGACAACTATTTTCGGGTTCGTATTCATTACATTCTACTTTCTTCAACATGCAGAAGATTAGCAGTTTACAAAATCACAAAATAATTCATGCGACACAGGAACGCGGATTTGGAAAATACCCACTTCGACTCCAGTAATACGGATTACCCAATGATTATTCTAAGGACAATAACTCTACCTAGGACTTGTTTACCGTGAGTTGTCAGTTTAAATGACAAGAGATAATAGAACTACTCGTAGAACTCTTCTGGCATCTAGTTGACTTATTGCAACAAAGGTATATCTATGAAACTTTTCAATGTACAGTAACTAACCTTGTGAATTTTTAGACCTGCTGGTAATATATTAACCTACTTATTCTAATCATTAAAGTTCAAAATATTGGCACCACTATACCCTTTCAGTCTTACTAATAAACCGTGTATAGTTTTTGTACGAGACTTATGCAGAGTTGAGACAGAAAACGTTACTAATAAACCGTGAATAAGCTATGGACGTATAAACAGGCTGTAACTATCCAATGGGAATTGCTTTGCAGTAGTTATATACACGAAACCCCTTGTTTAAGCGTTGTATATGGAAAAAATTGCCGCCCCTCTAACAGCTGTTCGTATCGACTGTCATTTTATGATGATGGTTACGTTGTAACCACAGAAGAACAAACCAAAGATCATAGAATTATTAGAATAATATTGCTGTAGCTTGTACTCTTTGACCAAAATGTAGTGTGGTAATCGATCAGAGCCAGTTGTACTATCGATACTTAACACGCCACACTAGAGCGCTCTACCGGATGCAATAGAGAACCTCAGATATTCTATTACCTTTCGTAATGAAGTAATGACGAATCTATGACGTAGCTGTGTAACAGTTGTACTGTTATACACGACGTATGTAGTGATTATTAGTAAGGAATTTACACAGGACTTATAAACGAGCTACTCATTGGATAAGTATAAGACAGTTAAACGTCTGCATATAGAGTTTTTATTAGTAAGACCGTTTGTGTTATATTTTAAGAAACCCCTCTGGAAAGAAGATTGAAGACGGTAGTATGACAATCCATTCGGGAGATGAAGTCAATACAAAGTAAACAAACCTGTTCACAGCAACCGGCCAGGATGTATTTCTGGATAGCTAATTTTCTTCTTTTATCATTTACGTTATTGTAAATTTTAAGTTCTTACACATGAATATTAGAAAATTTCCCCCAAAAATATGACAATAACACAAAATCCTTTACACACGAACATTTCAGGAGAACTTTTCTACTTAAATCGGCTATGTCATATACCATAAAAAAATTTCCAACAAACTCTTTATTCTCTCTTAATTTTTAGGCAAACATTAATGATGGCTGGAATTAATTCAGCGTTAACTACTTAATTTCTGTGATCCTCCGCTGACCAAGTGTTTATTACTATCCGTCAGGTCGCGCTCTCGTGTTACAAATGAGTTGAAGCTTCAAGTCATGAGGTTTGATGACATCACTGCTTTAAAAGTCGTTTTAGAAAACCGGCTGGGTGTCTAAATGTAACAGTAATAATAAAATTAAAAGTTAGCTCTGTTATAGGTTATGGAGGTCCATAAAGTATAGTAATGTTAAGGCTCCCATCATTATAGAGAATGAGCCTTAATATCAGTAGGGATGACAGTTTTACCCTAGATCATATATGAAGAGTCCACTGCAAGAATGATGGATGTCACTTTTTTGTCGAAAATGAACCAAGACTGTCAATGCATAGCTTAAGACATATAGAATGTAGTCCACACCTGTGGAGTAACGGTTAGCGCGTCTGGCTGTGAAACCAGGTGGCCCGGGTTCGAATCCCGGTCGCGGCGAGTTACCTGGTTGAGGTTTTTTCCGGGGTTTTCCCTCAACCCAATACGAGCAAATGCTGGGTAACTTTCGGTGCTGGACCCCGGACTCATTTCACCGGCATTATCACCTTCACAGCCTATCATTCAGACGCTAAATAACCTAGATGTTGATACAGCGTCGTAAAATAATCCAATAAAATTAAAAAAAAAACAAATATAGAATGTACATAGAGAGTTACATGGCATTAACACTAATAGGGATTGTTCAGTAATGATCGGAAAATCACAGTTAAGCTTTGAGCGCTAAGCATTTCAAACTTTCAATCGCTTCTCCTGCAAAATGTACTCCAAATGACATCCATCATTCTTGCAGTGGACTCTTCATCTGTAACAGACAGGTCGGCCTTACACGCTTTGACGTTAACAACTTTTGTCAGATTTACTACGCTGCCATCTAGTTGTTACATAAGGAGTCATGTAATAATTCCCATTTGAATTGCATTAGCTGTACTGCCATCTCGTGTTCGTTTACGGCGAACGGGTGGCGATCCTGGCGGTTCTCTTCAAAGTGCTGCCGCCGATTTTAACATAGCGATGAGTTCTCTGTTACATTATGATCTAGGGTTTTACGTACTTGCCGGTTTTACCTGTAAGGAAATACTACTGGTATTCATTTCTTTTGGGGACTAAGTGAATCCCGAGGCCATATTGCAGTCGGAAAGATTACCTTAACGGATGTAATTCATGACACAATCGGGAATCGAAAACGTGGTCATTAAAACTGCAGCGCTACCGCGCGCCCCGTAGTAGGAGTTAATTATTTAACTAATGGCTGACACCTTGACTACCATAATTCACGCAAATGTCCCTTCTACTGGGCGACGCGCGGAAGCTTGTAGTTTTTTCAGCCGCCATGAAGGCATTACCCTTGGTGCATCATATGTTAGGAGGCGAACTACGCAACTCTGTATTATGATTAGATTAGAGATGGTACATTTTCGCAATCGTGATAAATACAAAATGTGACCAAATGCTATCAAAATAAGTAATTTCATGTTTAAAAGCATGTTAACTAAGCCTATATGATTGCAGTTTTATAATCTGCGATTAAGTTGAATTCCATTGTCGCGAGGTGGACACTTTAGAAGATGACTGATGAATAAGGCTAGGATTTTGATGAAATTGCATATTTTTTCTAGTAAGCCAGAAACATAGCCGCTTTACTATTTATAAGTTACGTGATAAACTGAGTGTCTTACAACATATTTGTTAGGACATTTTTTTTTTTTGCATTTTTTGCCTGTTTAAACTCATAAGAGCATCTTTTGTGTTATTCGGACATTTTTCAGGCATTTTCATTTAATTTTGGCCACAAATCCCCATTATTAATATAAAATAATGTTTATTTCCTTTCATATTTTGTCTACATATTTTGTCCATTAATACCCTTTATTTTTTACTTGGTTATTTAACGACGCTGTACCAACTACGAGGTTATTTAGCGTCGATGGAGTTGGCGATAGTGATATATTTTGCGAGATGAGGACGAGGATTCGTCATAGATTACCTAACATGTGCCTTACGTTTGGGAAAAACCTCGGCAAAAACCCAACCAGATAATCAGCCCAAGCGGGAATCGAACCCGCGCCCGAGCGCAACTCCGGATCGGCAGGCGAGCGCCTTAACCGACCGAGCTACGCCGGTGGCTAATACCCATAATTTTGTATAATATTGTAATCGTTTTTCTAGACAAATATTGCCCTTTTAACGTAGGACACCCCATGTAATGGATCAGTCCAACCATTCCTTCAATATAGACTCCTCTATACATTCTAATTCCGTATAAGAGTGGCCTTGTGATGGGTTACATGGAAACTACATCAGGTAAAACAATTAAAGTGTACCACTTAGAAAAAATTATATAAAATTAAATAAACTTAAATGTTGGTATTAGAATTTAATTTAATTACTAGTCTAAATATTAAGTAGCACAAAACTCCTTTTCCTACTAAGCCAATTTTAGAATGTAAGATCAATTTTTAGGGCATTCTAAGGGTATTTTTTTTTTTTTAGATTTTTAGGTCATAAATGCATTGTTTTAGGACATTTTTTTATGATTTATAGGTCATCAAAATCCTAGCAGAGGAATAATGGTCTACAACTAATGTGAACAGTGACAGAAACATAAGACAGCTTATGAAAAACATGATAGTAGAAAAAACTGTAACCGATGAATATCGCTCCAATGCAAGGCAGTCTAAACGAAAACAAATATGCAATAAAACTCGAAATACACAACCAATTCTCACCCGCAATGTTCTGTGTCCTATACCATGTGTAAACAACTCCAGCACTGCGAGATTATCTGTCACTGAAACCTGTTGGCAAGGTCAAACCTGGCTCCCGGTTATTCACATTATCAAAGACCCTCAAATGTTTCTACCGCGTTAAATCCCATGACTATTCTGGCAAAGGTCGTCATGTTTACTGGATATCTAACGCATTACCTGTTTACGCCTACAGTTTACATGAATACACCACAAATTATATGATGAAATCTACTCTGAATAAGGTCGATGCTTACATCTGCCAGAAATGAATTACATTTCTTCGCAATCAATATAAGAGAATGCTAGAACCGACAGAAACCACTTACGAACAAGCATAAGACTAAAGGCTGGTTCACAATAAACCGGGAACGGAAACAACGAGAACGAGAACTAAAATATTGTTAAAATAAATGTATTTAAATGTAAGCATTCACAATTAACTACTGTGAATGCCCACATTTAGATACATTTATTTTAACAATATTTTCGTTCTCGTTGTCGTTTCCGTTCCCGGTTTATTGTAAACCAGCCTTTACATATAACACGTACGCAGAAGGCAGAACATTGAAGTTTCTCCCCCACCAAGAGAGTCGGGTACTTCACTTACAATCTGGTCCTAAAGCAGTTTAAGGGGAGTTGGTATTTAATGCATGCAAAATAATGGTAAAATAGCCTATCTTCAAGTTGTCATAAATGTAATACCCAGTACTATTTATCAGAGCTCTTTCATTTTTAGTGATGTCTATACACATTAAGCTTTCAAATAAAAAAAAGAATGGTTACTCTTCTAGTGTAAATCTTTCCCTCTTAAAATAATTTTTGAATTTAAACATTTTTTTTTTATAAATTCACCACATGCCTATGATTAGGTGCACTCTATTCACTTATTATAGTACATAATGAATTGAAATTTTAGTCACTTACTGCTCATAGATACTAAAACACACCCTACCAAAATTATTAATATATTTTCAAAATTATGGGCATAGTGAGCTGCTCCCAGGAAGTCAAAAGGTTAGCAATGATCAAGGAAGCTTTTAATAGAAAAAGGAGCATCTTCTGCGGACCTCTGGAAAAAGAACCAAGCAAGAGACTAGTGAAGTGCTTCTTATGGAGTGTGGCAGTGTATGGGGGCAGAAACATGGAAGACAACCAGCAAAGATGGTCAAATTGTGATGCCTGAACAGGCTAGACCAAAGTCGATCATCTTATTCTTTCTACTATTACGTCATTAACGGAATGTACTCCTGATATCACCGGTCAACAGTATTTTTGCGCCAGACATAAAACTAACAAATTCTTACTAATTTCGACCTCCTGAATTAAGCAAAATGTTCCATCACTTTGGGTTTTCTAGATGCACAATATAATTCATTTTGTATGCACTTCAGTTTAAAAAATCACCGTATTTCGTGTGTAACTATTTTGTTTTACAAATGTAACGACCCATTATGTGAAAACAATATTAGTATAAGTAGGTCACCATGTTAGAAGCACTTGTAGAACCGAAATTATTTTATTGCCCTTTTACGAGTCTATTTGGAGGAGGTGAAACAGATTCGCGGTATGAATTCGCTTGAGTTTACCTGATTTTACTTGAGACGTGTATTTCTTTTACCGTGAGGTTTAATGATATATTTTGCAATCGCTTGAGTTTACCTGATTTTACTTGAGATGTTTATTTCTTTTATTGTGAGGTTTAATGACATATTTTGCGATAGCTTGAGTTTACCTGATTTTACTTGAGATGTGTATTTCTTTTACTGTGAGATTTAATGACATATTTTGCAATCGCTTGAGTTTACCTGATTTTACTTGAGATGTGTATTTCTTTTACTGTGAGTTTTAATGACATATTTTGCAATAGACCACTCTGTCAAAACCACTTCTAGAAGCGGAGATTGTTTTATTGCCCTTTTCAGTTCCATTTGGAGGAGAAAGAGGTTCGCAGTATTAAATCGCTTCATTTTACCAGGACATTTCCGTGGTGTTACTATTCTCTGTAAGACGTGTATTTCTTTAAAGTGTGCTTTAATGATAATTAATAGTTCATGTTATACCAGATAAATGCAAAATGTCTCGTGTGTTAACAAAACCGACAATTTCTGCTATATTTGTGGTGAGTTCGTTCCAGTTAAACAAAAATGCAAATTCATCCCATTAACTTGGGTGTAAAGCAGGCGATTTAATAAAAAAAAAATGGGCCCTAATATTTATTGCAAAACATGTACCTCAAATTTACAGAACTGCTTAAAGGGGAAAAATCGGGCCATGAGGTTTGCCGTACCAATGATTTGGAGGGAACCAACAAATCATAATACAGATTGTTACTTCTGACTCCACCAGTACAGAGTATGACATCTAAAAGCAAACATACAATCTCCTATCCAAACATTCCATCAGCCATCCGACCAGTCCCTCACAATTCCGAATTCCCTGTGCCTAAACCTCCAACTAATTTTTTGCATGATTCTTCATCACCCGAAGAAGAAGCCCTTCTGAAGCCTTCGCAAACGAAAGCAGTTCCTCAACAATGCATCATTTAATGACACAAGGAGAACTAAACGATTTAGTTAGAGATCTGGATCTTTGTACATCTAAAGCAGAACTATTAGCCTCCAGACTAAAGGGTTACAATTATTTAGTAGAAGACGTCAGAGTGACATTTCGTGTTTGACATGAACCCTATGTTCCATTCCATTCGAAAATGGACACCGTTGTCTATTGTAATGGCTTTTCCCCCGAGAATTGTGCGATTTCAGTGATGAACATGGTGAGCACTTTCATCAAGAAATTTCAACTATGGAAAAAAAGATACCAAAGACAGTGGAGTACCAATATACTAGCAGACTATTGCTGGACTTTAGGTCGTGATGTATCTCATGCCCAGTATAAAAGAAAATGCAGAAAAAGAAAGCTGTAATCTTCTGAAACTTGAGTATTTAACCTTATTGTTATTATATAAAGCAGTATTTTGAATATATATAAATTCGAAAATTTCTCAAAAACCGTAATCAACAGCTGTTTTATTGTCATATTCGTATTCAGGAGGCTCAAATTATATAGAAAACATGTATCACATGCCCAGCGCAAAAAAAAAAAAAGTTAAAACTTGTTACGCAGTGTATTCAATGACAATACAAAAGTTTGAGGATTTTTATGACTGAATTCAACATAGACAAGACAGTCTGGTCACAGTTTAGTATATAGTCAAGAAGCTTGAGTTTGTGAGGGTGCTAGAAGCAATAGACTGTGCAGGTACTATTTCGCATTGTCTGTAATGAGGCGATAGTAGCGATCCTAGTGGTTAGCAACTATCTATGGATGCATATTTACTACGTATTGAGCTTCGTGACTGTATATACTAGACTGTGGTCTGGTCGCGCTACATATGTTTCGCTTTCCGACGTTTTGGTAACCCTGTGGAGCACGTTCCACGTTAAGATAAGCCGTAGGAAACAAACGACGCAGGTGACGTGTTACACCACGGTCGATTGAAGGAGAGCGACGCCATCAGTTTACCCCTCGCTCCGATCGAGTCAACATCCTCCTTGTAAATTCTATAGTAAAAAAAAACTTCACCATGATGTAACCAAAACATTAGATCCGAGATATACAGCCCACAAGACATGCACTCCTAGGCGTCCTCTTCTTCCGGTAGAAATATTTTTCCCTTCTCTCAGGAAAGCACACTCTTCCACTCGACGTTCTTCTATGTTAAGCGCTGTTTACATGACATACAGTACGAACATGAAGGCGTGAAATGAATGCAACGCTGAGGTTCGACATACTTCTAGACTAAGATAACACGCAAAAACTTTACAAATCGTTAAGCTTTGAGTTTTTTTTTCACCAGGATGCTTAGATAAGTTATCTTCTTATATTGCAAAATCCAGTTCTACGACCAGGACGGACGATTATCTTTTTGTGCGCAGTCAGGGGTAAGGATGATGAGACCAAGGACGGGACTGCATTGAAAAGTGTAAAATTCTCTCTTCTACTCCAGGGAAGAAAGCCTCCGAAGTTTTGGTCGATGTACGAGCGAAATAACAACACCGACAATGAAACGCTACAGAAGTCCAATTAAAGGCAACAACATGCAGAGAGGAATAGAAAGATTAACTACGAAACTGATAAAATTCTACGAAACGTAACAGACAACCAGTGGCGCTAGCATTTGGAAAACTTGGGCAGACTCAGAAAACTGAAGTATAAGTTGAAATAAATCTCCTAACAATAACAACAACAACAATAATAATAATAATAATAATAATAATAAGAAAATTAATAATAATAATCATCCTTCACGAATTAGGCCTCTGCAGACCTGTTTCGGCCCCATGTAGCAGTCTTCTAAAAAGTCTTCCTGGTCGACGATGTCCTCTAGGTTTATACTGCATCATAATTTTTGGGATTCTTGCATTTCCCATTCTTCTTACATGATCTAGCCAATTTAATTTGTATCTGTTGATTTTTTCTTCTACTGAATCTACTTCTAATTGTTCTAAAATTTCTTCACTCCTTTTTCGGTCTAAAAGAATATATCCTGCTGTCCTCCTGAAAAATTTCATTTCTGTTTTTTTGGTTCTGTTCATGTCCTTTTTCTTTAATGTCCAAATCTCGCTTCCATATAAAAGGGAGGGTAATGCTAGTGTATTATATATTTTTATCCTTGTAGATTTTTGTACTAATTTAGCTTTTAATGTATTGTTTATTATTCCTAGAATTTGTGTAAATTTGGTAATTTTCTTGTTCACATCTTTTTCATTTTGATAAGATATGTCACAACCCAGATAGTTGAAATTTTGTACTTGTTCGAGGCATTGGTTATTGTGTATTATCTTACTTCTGACTGGGTCTTGTCCTAAAAATGCCATTAATTTTGATTTTTGTGCTGAAATTTCCATCCCAAAATCTTTGAATATTTTATTTAACGTATATAATTCTCTTTGCAAATTATCCCCTGAATTGGAAATTATGACATAATCATCGGCATAATAATAGTAGTAGTAGTAGTAATAATAATAATAATAATAATAATAACAATAATAGTAATAATAATACAAATTATTGGGTGGGCTTGGTCCCCGGGGGGCCATATAAGTTGGCACCATTGGAGAAAGCATAGTTAATACAGCAGAGCAGCCATTTGCAACCGTTGTGCCGGGCATGACCAGTAAAGGTTGTCATAGCAAAAATTGGAAAAATAAAAGTCAAAGAAGTTTTGGTCTAAGCAAAGCAAATGAACTTCGAAATAATATTTGTACACTGTTTTCTCCATACTAAAAAGCAAGTTTTGTACTTTTTAAACACAAAATAAAAAATCGAAAAACAAAATAGCATCATTGCTCGCACGATATCTATTTTCTACATTACTCCACATCTGAAATCACCAGTTCTGTCAATGAAAGAATAAGTTAAACTAGGCGCAGAGGAGACGTGGTACTTCAAGAAAATCCCAGATTTTCTAATGTAGCCCTGATGCCTTACTTTGTTACGCTTCGCATAGTAACTTAGTCTATCTACGATCAATACTCCAATTTCAAGTTTTTTCTACCATTTTATGATCTCCCAACACGCTTCTCACATGAGCGCGCTACTATACTCATTGGTTCATTTTGATACACATCATTTTTATACGTGTTGCTCTGCAAAGCCTTTTAACGAAAACTAATCTATTATTTGAACAGGTAACACAGCGCAAAACTACTAATTTCCTCGCTCTATATTTTAGGCTATGCTTTTAAATTAAACCATTCTGCTGATAATAGACCACACGAAACCATTAGGGCCTTTACATAATAGACCAGTGCAACCGACTTTAAACGCCTGGCTAACCTAAGTAGAACTTGAAATTTCTACAAGTTCCCAAAAGGTGGTGGTGGTGGTAGTAGTGGTGTCTTGGAGCATATAGATAGTTAGCAGTATCGCCACTAGATACCCGTACTGACTGTCCGTAATTGGCCGAATTTTTAGTAATAAACGATTAAATAACCTCAATTTGTTTTGTATTAATTAATTTAGAAATCGTATCACTATCCGTGAGCTGCCACAAGGGACAAAGAGTACTTAACCATATAAATGTTTACAAGTTCAGTGAACCATTAATTTTGTTTTGACAATGAAACTCCTACAAGTACATAGCTGCAATTACATTTTGTGATTGGTGGAAATATACCTAGTTTTGGAGAGGTAAGGGTTACAAAAAAGTAAAGAATGCTAATGAACTTGTTTTCTTTTCGAATATAGGTGATGCTTCAGGAGAGCAATTGATCCTTTCAATGCAGCTAAAGTTACAATCGGAATAATAGATGTAGGTATTCCAAGCCTCTTAAACACATCTTTCATGAAGAGAGTAGCGGTACCTCTTGCTCCAACCAAAAGTCCGATTACTTCAAGCTCTTCTAGCTGGTACTTTTGGAGGAAATATGGAATGGTAGGATTGTAGATATTCTTTTTTTCCTTATCCACTTCTGCTGGATGTTCCTCATTAGTTTAGAAACGCACAATGGGATCAATTATGATTCCAGATCTTATAGATTCCTTGAAAGCTATTATATCTATGCGCCGTGTACTGCCAGTGACGGAGAGACCATGTACTTCTTCAAAAGTGTTGTAATCGGCATCTTAAGGACAGTGGCTACACATATATGGCGACGATATACTGCAATAATTCGTTTCATCACTTCTACTTGAACTAAGTTCAAATACTCAAAATGCTGCATGAAAAGTTTTGTATATTGCAACTGTTGTTGAAATTAACTGAGTGATCTGAATTGTATTTTCCACGTATTTACTTCTCCCGTCCAAATAGTCATTCTCAGAACATGTTTTACTACTACTGCTACTGCTGCTCCTGCTGCCACTACCACTACTACTGTCACAAATTGATTAGATTCCAGCCATTTATTTGGCTGGCCCCTATGCCAAAATACGTACATACTCAATCAGAACAAAAATAAGACTCATTATGTGGTATAATTGTTTACAAAGTAAATCGGTTGATTGTTCAAGGATATTCTGTACTCTAAATGAATTTTACAACAAAGATGTTTAAATTTCCTGAAACAGCAATTCATACAGAATTATTAGGGCATACAATAATGGCAGAAATACTGTAAATCAGCGCTCCTAGCGATGAGCATCGAAATCTTTTAGTGCGTAATAGAGGAGCAATTCTTGCATGAATGTGGAATATTAAAAGTCATGAAGTAATCATATCTTATGAATACAGGGACTGTTTCGGATTTGTATTAAATAATGCCGGTCTAAAAATTTTCAGTAGGTATGAACAAAGATGCTTCATAAAAATACAAGTTGCAAGAAGGAAAAAATGCAACTCGGTGCTTTAGGGTACCGGTATTAAAAGAAGCTCATGGGAGAGAAGTCTTACCACAATTATTAACTATTGCAAGATGGGTGAAAGCGAGGTATTCACTTTCAATCAAGAGTTGACGACCAAAGAGCTTTAGATCGATCAGTAGAGAGAGATCCAGAAATGATGCTGCAGATGGAGTCCGCCATCTCCCAAGGATTTGGCGACGTATTATTGACATGACAGGGGACTACTATATTTGAAGTATGTAATGCCAAAAGTAACCTAAATAAATTTAGTGTGAAACAGTAACTATGTAGCCATTACTTTTCGAATGTCCTGGTAGAAAAAATATATATCGGCACTGCAAGTCTAGGATAAAATAGTGGCTTCTAAAAGAGTCTTTGATATACAAGTAGTAAGCTATCAATTAGCATTTATGATGACCCCTAGGTGTAGAAATTTGAAATAACTCTTAAGTTATCGATTTTAATATCGTTCAATTCAAACTGCATTCTGCCCTCCCCTTTTGTTTATTCCCCTCGGAAATGAATATATTTTGACGTAACTACAAATATGTTTCATTTCATATCCGCGTCGATTTAGCTTTCTCAACAAAAATACAACCGATGCCCATCATAATGTTGTCCATACTGTTGCCAAACAAAAAATATTCTGTCGAAAGTGATACAGACAATGTTATAATAAAAAGATCAATAATTGGCAGGAGTACCTTTGTGTTCAACATTACTTATTTAAATGAGAAACTGGCAAAATCTCTGATGCTGTTGCAGAGAAGTTTCAATTTCCCTTGGGATGTAGCCAAGCAAAACAAAGCACAGAAGCGGGCAAAACTGAATGCAAACACAAAACCCTCCTACACCTAATGTTAATATGGATCATACATGAGGTTCTGTCTACACCATATCCCGACACACTTGTCTCCATGTTCAAATACTCCAAACATTTTGGCACATGTCATGATCCTATCCAATGTGACAAAGACAAATGTTACAGACACAATGACAACTGCCGGCAGGTAATGAAATATGCATCCATCTCTGCCGCAATACCAACCAAAATGCATATTACACCAGTAAGACTAACCTCTAATTACTATCACTAATTCGAATAGGTAATTATCGGCGAGATTCTCAGAGCTATCCAGGTTAAATAAAAACAACCATAATTCTGAAAGCTCAGAGCTCTTCAAAATATATAAAACAATGATAGATGTCACACTGAATGAATATGAATTTATTGTTAACACATCAAAGTAGAGAAGTCATTTCATGCTTTCTCTGTGGTATTTCTATAATTTATATAATATCTAAGGTAAAAACGCGAAATAATAATAAGCATGCTGTTATCCGATTATTTTAATTAAATGTAGGACATTATAAGATAACTAGTGGCTTGTGCAGCAATTGCTGCAAACTAAGTCCATAAAAAAGTTCAAATAAAAATTGTTCAGATTTATTTTCAATGAAGAATACCAGACATTTTGATAGTTATTTGCTTCCATAAGAGTGAAGCATACTCCCTCTGAATGTTTTTTTTTTTTTTTTTTTTTTGCCAAATACTTTTCCTTGAACCTATCCGTCTTCAGTTCTTGAGTTTCAATGCGAAATCGCTAGTAACAATGTCAGGATGATCAGTGTGTTTTTCATGTGGGAATAATGCAGTAGCTATTTCGGGTCATTGCGGATTATATGTGAAAGTTAAGAAAATGTAGAGTTTGTCATGCTTTGAACAAAAGACTTAACAATTTGGTATAGCTGCTGCATGTTTCGTGAACTCCCTGAAATGTGGAGGGCAGAAACATTTTTTCCCACTAAGAGATCTTGCTGAGGTGATCAAGAGACTACAAAATCTTGTAGCCTCTTATTTTATGAGTAAGTAATACCTTTTGGTTTTTTCTTATGAATTGTAATTTTTCGCGCTTCTTCCAGACAATACTGATCTATCAAATACTGCTGGATTAATTTGTGTAACAATGAACGTCATTTCGTATATTTTCTGTAATATAGGCTGTTGTGAGAAATTTATTGCTGAGATGTGGAAAATGAGGCGAATAATATGTCAGAGTTGTAGAATCTTATATGCGCCCTAAATAAAATTGTCCATCGTAAATCGTTAGCAGTTTCAGTGTTTCATTTGTTGCTGGTTGCGGGAAATAAACTTACTCATCACGGTAGCAAGAAGTGAAATGGCATGCTATTTTCCTACAACAAAATATGCTTGGCAGCGATCACAAATCTAATCAATTAAACCAAAGAAATATGGAATTAATTTTGATGTAGTTTAAAGACCAGCTAAAATAGGAAGCATGACATGTTGCTTTTTTTGTTCTTATGGTGGCAAACATTCTACGCATTCAGTAAGCTAGTATGTGATACCAGCACAACGTTGCTCCAACGCACTTCGATCACCTGGCTCGCGGATATCTCTCAGATATCTTCAGATAGAGAGCAATTGGAAGGGAATGCCAACTCCCTTGGCCTGCGCGCTCCCCTGACCTCACCCCTCCTGACTTTGCTCTAGGTGTACTTGATGGTTAGTGTAGAAACAGTAAATGAGCTTACTGAGAGCATCTTTACACAGTTCGATACCATAAGAGAGAGTAAGACAAAACTCTCGTTGCACGCACGTACATAACTAAGTTGTCGGTCATCACTTTGAACATTTATTGTGAATGTGAAAGTCAACAAAATTCTTCAAACTACCCTGATGTTTTATTGAGCCTACTCAACACAAGAACATGGAAAGCAACATCTCACAGTACTGTAGATACAATTCTCAATTTTGGTCACGGGTTGCAGGGTGAAAAATCTTAACCAGATCACCCTATACATCACCCCAAAATTTTTAAGTCATTCAGTATGTTTTATTACTTACTTACTGGCTTTTAAGGAACCCGGAGGTTCATTGCCGCCCTCACATAAGCCCGCCATCAGTCTCTATCCTGAGCAAGACCAATCCAGTCTCTACCATCATATCCCAACTCCCTCAAATCCATTTTAATATTATCTTCTTATCTACGTCTCGGCCTCCCCAAAGTTCTTTTTCCCTCCGGTCTCCCAACTAACACTCTATATGCATTTCTGGATTCGTCCATACGTGCTACATGCCCTGCCAATCTCAAACGTCTGGATTTGATATTCCTAATTATGTCAGGTGAAGAATACAATGCGTGCAGCTCTGTGTTGTTTAACTTTCTCCATTCTCCTGTATCTTCATCCCTCTTAGTCCCAAATATATTCCTAAGAACCTTATTCTCAAACACCCTTAATCTCTGTTCCTCTCTCAAAGTAAGGGTCCAAGTTTCAAAACCATACAGAACTGGTAATATAACTGTTTTATAAATTCTAACTTTCAGATTTTTTGACAGCAGACTAGATGACAAAAGCTTCTCAACCGAATAATAACAGGCATTTCCCATATTTATTCTGCGTTTAATTTCCTCCCGAGTGTCATTTATATTTGTTAGTGTTGCTCCAAGATATTTGAATTTTTCCACCTCTTCAAAGGATAAATCTCCAATTTTTATAGTTCCATTTCGTACAATATTCTGGTCACGAGACAATCATATACTCAGTCTTTTCGGGATTTACTTCCAACCCTATCGCTAGTATGTTTTATATTTTCTTAAAATGTTTAAATTCACAATTATGCTTCTCTGAAGAACTAATCTTATGGAAAAACAGGATTTTTTTAAATGTAATAATGAACGCTGCCCTTAAAATTGAAGGGTTTGCTGCAAAATGGAGGCAGCTCCACTTTACGCTAAAAGAATTTACCTCCTTTTTGCAGCAAATTCTTCAATCATATTTCACTAAAACAAGACGATTGACCGAGTCGACCGATTTCTGTTCCTTTCGTCTGTACACTGTGTTGATATCAATTAAGAAAACACCTCAATATTAATGTTGTATGCAGGAATAGGATAAAAATTCTCCACAAGTTTCATCAGTTCAGAATGACAGCTTTCATACCTTCTACTACTGAAATATTTAACTTAATCATTGGAAGACAATTTTTCAAAAGCAGTACGATGTTGTTGCAGAAATTGGTTCAAGTTATGCACCTGATTACAATAATTTATATCTATTAAATGTATTTTTTACTTAAACATTGAGTAAACCTTTCAGTATCATCCATGAATATTTATGTATTCAAATTCACTCCACTAGACAATAAACCAACATTTTCGTCTGACATTGTACTATTGCTACATCTTACTTCCACTTTCTTGATGGCCAAGGACTATTGAATAATCTATGATCTTTGACAATAGCCATGTTACCGTAATGAATTACGTTAATTCACTTTAAAACTAACAAATGTTTACTTCTCAAATGAAGTACGTTCAAGATTTTCCAGAAATTCTCCCTGGACATCGGTCAGAAGGTTAAAATGTAAGACACGACGAATACGAATGATCTTTGAAACTTAATCTGGGATGACAAACATATTATAATTAGGACTAGGATTCTTAGGTAAATACATATTCATGAAATTCGGACATTGTTTTTGTGAATGATGAATATATAAAAAATGAACGTTACATACTTAAAAAAAAATCATGACACTAATTGAAAATGATATTACGAAAGTTTTGGATTCATTAATAATAATCCCGTTATCAACTGACCAATTGGTAAGTGAATTAATGTGTTACTTACTGGCTTTTAAGGAACCCGGAGGTTCATTGCCGCCCTCACATAAGCCCGCCATTGGTCCCTATCCTGAGCAAGATTAATCCAGTCTCTATCATCATATCCCACCTCCCTCAAAAAAATTTTAATATTATCTTTAATATTATCTACGTCTCGGCCTCCCCAAAGGTCTTTTTCCCTCTGGCCTCGCAACTAACACTCTATGCATTTCTGGAATCGCCCACACGTGCTACATGCCCTGCCCATCTCAAACGTCTGGATTTAATGTTCCTAATTATGTAAGGTGAAGGATACAATGCGTGCAGCTCTGAATTGTGTAACTTTCTCCATTCTCCTGCAACTTCATCCCTCTTAGCCCCAAATATTTTCCTAAGAACCTTATTCTCAAACACCCTTAATCTCTGTTCCTCTCTCAAAGTAAGGGTCCAAGTTTCCCAACCATACAGAACTGGTAATATAACTGTTTTATAAATTCTAACTTTCAGATTTTTTGACAGCAGACTAGATGACAAAAGCTTCTCAACCGAATAATAACAGGCATTTCCTATATTTATTCTGCGTTTAATTTCCTCCTGAGTGTCATTTATATTTGTTACTGTTGCTCCAAGATATTTGAATTTTTCCACCTCTTCGAAGGATAAATCTCCAACTTTTATTCTTGAAGAAATTAAAGTCAACATTACTTTTGAATTTTCGAAAAAAAAAAAAAATTTAGATCGAATAATAATCAGAACTTATTCTTTTGCAAATGTCGTGAATGAAGATTAAAAATAGGAGAGATACTAAAGTTGAGCCCTGGGGCATACCACAAATAATATTAAATAGATCAGACAGAGCATTCGAAAGTAATAATAATACGGTACCATTATATTTCATTACAGGTCTTCAAAAGATTCCTAGTAAATGTATGCAATGGTACGGAATGCTCGAAAAATTCAAGTCATTTAAAAATAAAAAGAACAAGACTAATAGCTAGATTCCAAACCGACCTCCATCCTCCGCTAACCGTGAAGGGAAATATGCTTACCATATGCTACATCATTTATTCGTCCATGGCATAATAAATTCCCCCTTATGGACATTCATGAATACATGCATATCATGTAAGCACATGCGTTTTGCATACTTAAATCTGATGGGGGGGGGGACTCCAATTAATTTTCCTATTGCTCTCTTCACGAAGCGCAAACATGTCCGCAGCGTAGCATTTCGAACGTTATAAAAATTACGTTACAAAATTATAACTGGGTCGTGCAAAATGCACAAGCCAACTGCAGCTTCCAAGCAAGGGTGCTGTGAATCACAGATGAAACCTGTTTCAGTTCAAGTCTCGTCCACAAAAAAAAAAAAAAAAAGCAACGCAACTGGTTACACAGACGGACGTTCTAATCTTACCTCCCGGCACACATTCAATACAAAGCAACGCAGACAATTCGAACATATTTAGAACGCACAAAGCAGCTGCTTCGTATAAACTCGAACGCCATTCCTGCAGACAATATGACGCGGCGAGGAAAAATCCCCACCATGTGCACAGATCAGCGACAAACATAAGAAAAAAAAAAGCAAACAAAAACTAAAGCAGCTTTTCTCTGCAGAGAGTTTTCTTAATGGAGTTACATTTTTCACACAAAGTGTACGACTTATACACAATGGAAATTCTTCCAGCAAGTTGGAAATTTCCCAAGACACCTAAGAAAGATTACAAACATTTCTGTACTGATCTACTTCGCTAAACTCTATGCACAAAGCCTTCCCAATTTAATCATACGGATTCCGCGACCGCATTCATCTCAACCCTTATTACATCTTGCTCCAAAACCAAAAAACTCTGACGTTCTTCGAAAGAAATTTTAAGTGCAAAGCAGCGAGTAAGTGGTTTAATAAATTTCCACATCTGCCTCCGTAAAGCCAACAATAATAGACCGTTAGCAAGAGAAAATTAGAGCTCAGAGTTCCACTGAAGACAGAAACTTGTGTGGTCTCACCAGATGGAGGTGTAAATAAAATACCAGGAACAGATATATAGCACTGACAATGATCCTGAAACAGATTTCCCTAGTTACAAATGGGTCCTAAGTTTTCACAAGAAGATCAACTCTCTTAGGTAGCTATTCATATTCTTTCTTAACGTCGTAAAGTCACGAAGTTTGAACAGTTAGCATCATGATCCAGCACTTTTATTCCCGACGAAGTGCTCGGTGCTTACACTGCCTATTCGACAGAATGTTGGCTGGGTCCCAGAACCGTTGTGGAACAGTAGCGAAGGTAAAACATAAAAAAACTCAAGTTCCTGATATCGAACCAGCGATTGGGCTAGCAAGATTGCAAATTCTCGCAAGGAGCTGGGAATATGATGAAGAATGGTACGAACGTATTTAAATCCTTAAGTTTCCTGCATCCTAAAACACGTCCATATTTTCTTCATTGCCTATTGATGGATTACTTCAACGAATTACATCATAAAACAATGGTAATTATTCAAGATATTTTAGACTGATAAATTTTATTATGGCATAAATATACCTGCATTACAGGTTGAGGCAAATTCCATAACTTGCTATACTAATTAGTAATTACACTCGAATTTCTACCCGAATAAATTCCATTAAATTATAGCAAATTTCTTATGGTTTTTAAGAAACCCGGAGGTTCATTGCCGCCCTCACACAAGCCTGCCATTGGTCCCTATCCTGAGCAAGATTAAGCCAGTCTCTACAATCATATCCCACCTCCTTCAAATCCATTTTAATATTATCCTTCCATCTACGTCTCGGCCTCCACAGAGGTCTTTTTCCCTTCGACCTCCCAACTAAAAAGATTAGAAGAAATGAAGTACTCTAATATAATAAAATATTGACTTACAAAAATACTAAACTGTCTTGAAAATGTGTTGCTGTACCATCTCATCATTACAAATATTCCGCTAGATGATGACTGACTAGGTACTGTGTTATTACCGGCTGTTCTCTTATTACCAGTTGTGCCGACTATACAATCACTGAACTCTACGGGCGATTACTAGTCAAGAAGGCTTTGTTAATTCAGTTTCATTTTTTTTATTAAAACAGTTGCAATCCACTTCAATTATCACTAAAAGTATTGGACAATCTCTGACAGGTGACTATCCATAATCTCATACAGCGGAAGATATAACATAACTTAAATAATATAAACAGGATAGAAAAGTTTTAATTAAGGACGATGAAATAAACATGAATCATTTCAAAAGGTACAATAAATTTATAGGATAAGCAGCCATGATTGGTTGAAACACGTCGTTCCGTAACGTTTTATTGGTCAAAAGTAGTATGACGTAGTAAAAGTGTAACAGTCAGTGAAATATTGTGCCCAACTATTGCGATGATGAGATTTAATACAGCATTATTTGATTTGTGTAAAAGAGTACGCTATAGCGTTATGAAACAACTTCTAAATCGATGCAGTATAACACTAATGTAAAAAAAATTCTCAGAGTATTTATATTAGTTATTCTGCATCAATGACTTTATGGAACAGAATCTAGTAAATACCAAGGCAAAAATTAGTTCGCCAATCAACTTTTTTCACTAGTAGTTTTATGAAACAAGTACGGCAAACAACTCTAGTATTTACCAGGGAAGTACTGTAATTTACTGCAGTTTAATAAAATTGATCTCTGAAGTCCGTGTTTCAGGGTAGACAATATAAACATGAAGAGTAATTACAACAAAATAAAGGGAATTAATAAAAAGTAATTTGTAAAAAATGTATCCTGAAAAGTTCAATTACAATCCCATAAAACAGTACCTGAGCCAACTTTAATTTTCAGCTCAGAGAAAATAATAACGAGAAAGAAGGATGGACGAAGATTAGAAACACGGAAAATGAGATTTCTCGGACCTCTTTCATGTTTTAGACTAAGAGATTACATCGTAATAAGAGTAACCGGGAACAACAGAGAGTTGCAGTGAACGAAATTAAAAACTACAGATTAAAACGGAGACAAGAGTGACCAAAGCGTCTCCTAATATATTCATACTTCTTAAACTCGTTTTACCCAGGAAAAGCCAAGCACATCATGTAACTTTGCCACTACTGGTTAACAGTTTCTGCGTTGAGATTGTGAGAAATACATACCCCTGACACTAAAACCTGCGCTCACAGGAACTGTACGAAACGTAATAACAAAAAATCAAAATATTCCTCATTAGTACAAATATTTGTAACCCATGCAAGAATGAACCATAAAAATGGCGGCTTTTATCTCTATTATTCCAACTTTATGATTCTAAACATTATGTTTGTAGAGTACATCCTGTAACTTAGTTTTACGAAATACAAAAGTAACATAAAATACAATTAAATCTTGCAATATTTCAGATACTTATAACAAAACTGGCTCTCCACTTTTGAATTTACCAAGTTCAGTGAATATTATTTTCTTGCTGAGATATCCCCGTTTCTGTTAACGAGCTGCAGTAATAGCAGTATTTTAATACAAACGTTCCAAGAATCCAACGAAGTACAATTAAGTATCTCTAACTTCCATATTACAACAGGAAACCAATACAACAAACGCTATTTTCGACAAACACTTTCCCATTAAGATATGATTTATTGCTAACAAGCCATTACCTTACGGAGACGAAATGATTCTCCTACTTGAACAGATAATATGTTATTGTAAAGCTTTGTAGGCATTAACAAGAGGGTTTTTCTCAGAACTGTTTTGGTATTTCGATATGGTATTAAATTCAATTCCCAACCAATTAAATGAAAAAAAGTTTTCTGATAAATACAATAATATCCTCATATTCGTTCACGAATTATGGAATTTGCTACACTGTCAGGAAAGATGACAATTCATGAAGCTTTAAACAGGACATGAAGAGAAAAATACTGGAAGATTGTACATGTTTAAGCGCTTCATATTGCATTTTCATGGAACCATTATACTCGCAAAGCGCCCGAAATATCAAGACACAAAAATTAAAATAAGAACTTCAAATTTTGAAGTGCATTAAATAGTTTATTGAAAAGCAAGCAATAAATTTAACTTTAACATTTTTTGTATTAGAGTACTTTATTTCTTCTAATCATGTAATAGTCAAATCCCACTAGAGTTTTGATTTTCTATAGATAAACCTCAAATCCAGTCCGTTTATTGTGTATTAGCACTGTGAACTCCTATGCAATGATTCTATTGCATTTTAAAGTATGTTGGCTTCTCCTTATCATAATAATAACTTTAAACTATACTCAATTTACCCCATGGATGGGGAAATTTCAGTTTAATTCGTAGTATAAGTCCTTATGAAATCGAATTATCCCAACCATAGGTTAGTGTAGGCTATGTATCCTAGAACAGAATGCAGAGGTTAGGTAGGCATTTAAAAATTTTAATTAGACCTAACAAGATAAAAAAAAGTTTAGCCAATACTTAAGTTCTTGATAAAGTTTTACTTTGTAAACTTAAAAATCTACCATTAAAATTAGAGACAGAAAGCACTTTGGATATTTATTTATCTTTCACCAATCCATAATTTGTGTACATGGACATGATCTGGAACGAAAATTAAGTTAGTTACCAGTTAACCTATAATTATACCCAAATTACCCCACGTTTGTAAATTGCAATTTACTAACAAACTATTAATGGTATTGTTACATTTATTAAAAACTAATATACACATGCATGAATTTGGTTACTGTATCACAACTAGTTCCCCAACAATATTGATTTCAATATGATGTGTCATTTCATACACTCATAAATAAAACCGTTTTTTACCGGGCAGTATCAGTATGATCAACACAAATTCTTAACACTCCATGATAGACAATTGCGAAATAGACAATATATACTTAATTGGCATGTTTTTTAAGACTGGATAAAGTTTTATTCAATAAATTGTAACTTTATATCCAAATTAACCTAAGTTCTAAAATGTAATTTATTAAACTAATAATGATATATTACTAGGCTAAATTTATCAAAAACATGTTCTAAACATCTGTAATGTATACATGAATTCGGTTACAGTTTTACAGCTGGTTCCCCAACAATATTGCTTTGAATGTGGTGGGTTATTTCAACATTCCACGATAGGCAATTATGACAGACATTCATTCATTTAGTGTTCTGCCCAAGGGCAGATCTTTCACTGCAAACTCAGCTTACTTCAATCTTTCCTATTTTCTGCCTTCCTCTTTGTTTCCTCATATGATCCATACATTTTAATGTTGTCTATCATCTGATATCTTCTTCTGCCACGAACTCTTCTCCCACTCACCATTCCTTCCAGTGTAGTTAGTTAGTTAGTGGGGTTTAAAAAAGGGCGCGTCAGCTACTATGGCTATTTGCGCCCTTATCTAAAATCTTTCACTAAACAAATATACAATGCAATAACCAGAATATTTAAAAGAGCTAAAAAGCGTTGTCACAGCTATAACGAGGCAAACAAATTCAGTTTCAACAAGGTGATGCATAAAAACCATAAAAGTGAGAACTTCCAGTGTGTCCTTCAGTAGACAGTTCATATAGACAATATACAGTAGAACTTGGTTATAACGACATCCAAGGGACCTTAAATATTATGTTGTTATAAACGAGTGTCGTAGTAACCGAGATTCACATTATCAATCTAGTGAGGTGGAAAATGAAAAATAACAAATTTAATTAGACTTATTTTAGACTAGCCGTACCCGTGCGCTCCGCTGCACCCGATAGAAATAAATATAAATTACATAATTAAAATAGGACGTTTGATCCAGGGAACATTCGTGTTTGATAGAAGGATAAATCGTTTAATATGTTACTTAATTTAAATTATGTTTAAATAATTAAAATGCGATCATTTCGGTCCAGAGAGCACTCATTTGGTGCAATGACAATTTCTTTAACATGTTTCTTAATTGTTATTAAATGCAACCATAGTTTAATGAACAATGACATCATTCAGATTTAATGTCTATACTTTATTTCACTTGCTATATGTTTCCATTGCATTATGGTAATAACTTAATTTTAACCCTTCTTTTCTACGTATTCAGTAAATGGCGTTTGGCCCACTATGGTTCTAAACCCTTCAAATAACTTAAATTATATTATATATTGCATATTATGTTATATTATATTACATTACTTTATATTATATCAGAAGTTACTGTAATAACATTATAGCATTATGTCCATCTAGAGAAACTACACTTTCTAATGGTGAAATAATAATTAATTATACAAATCGGTTAATTTAGCTTCCGATATTACTTCATACAAACACAAACATTCTCTGTAGGCTATCTTTCATAGCTTTCGATTGTTGCTGTCCAAGGCCCCTTATATACGAAGTCATTTGTTTTTTATTTCATTATACGGCCTTAGATGGCAGTTATTTTAATTTTAAAACTCATTTATCTCATTAAATATCAGTCCTATCATACTTTTTCAAGGAATAAAACTTTATCGCAAATTATTTCTAAAGAAACTTTTGTTATGCAACATTTTTCACAAAAATCAATAATAAGCGAGATATTTCGATTTATTTAATTCAGGTCCCCTTATAACTCCCCTTTTAAATAATGTATTTTGAATGCCATATAGCTTAAAATCTAAGTTACAACGAACTTAATTTATATTTCAATTTTCATAGAAATCCGTTCAGCCATTATCGCGTGAAAAGGCAACAAACATACAGACAGACAGACACACAAACAAAAATTTCAAAAAAGCGATTTTCGGTTTCAGGGTGGTTAATTATATAAGTTAGGACCAATTATTTTTGGAAAATCGAAAATTACCAGAAAAATTTCGGCTACAGATTTATTATTAGTATAGATTTATGTATTGACTTTTAAGCCTACAATGAACATAATAAAATACACGTAGGCCTACAATTATAAATACAGTGTACTGTATTAAAACAGTTTGTTCAGTACTCACCAAACTACTTTACTTAGAAGTTAAGTAATCAGTCATTTTACTCTGTTGTCTTCTACTTGCCCAATACACATTTTCTAGGGCTAAATTACGTTCTATGTTCATAATTTCAGTTGCAATTTCACTGCTCCCTTCCCTAGCTTCATAGAACATGATCATAATTCTAATGACTTCTAAAGCGTCACTCACTTCTTTTAGTGCCCATACTGCGTTAAAATGCGTGCACTTAGTGAAAACTTCCTGTCGAAACTGATCTAATACCGCATGAATTCGGGCAGGTTACAATGGGGTGGGGAATCCGCCTGTATTCCAGAGGTCTATGACAGAAGGAGACTGTAAAGAATTTGTCAGGGCCAGATTTCAACAAAATATTTCTTAAAATATTTTGGTTCTTAGAAAATCTTATTCCAAACTGAGGTTGAAAATGACGTTATATGCGAGGTAGACGCATATGCGTTTGTCGTATTAAGCAAGGTAGAAAAGCATATGTCTTATGGGGAATTAGTTGGGACCACAGAATATTTGACGTTATAGGCGAGGTGTCTGTCGCACAAAACGAGGTCGCTATAACCAAGTTCTACTTTATATTAAATTGGCATGTGTTTGAAGACTCGGTAAAGTTTTATTCAATAAATTGTAACTTATACCCAAATTACCCCGACCCCCTCCACTGAATGAACGAAAAATTATAAACGTGTCTAGAAATATTTTCATCACTGTCAAATTATTATTATTATTATTATTATTATCATCATCATTAATCCCATTTTCTGTGTGTCTCCTTTAAACACTCAAAACTATAGTGCAGAAAAGCATACTATGTTACAGTTATTCTGAAGCAGTAAATTAAAAAAAGATTAATATTGTTCTCAACAATAAGGCAAGTGTACACAAGCACAATAATTAAGAATATAAAACACTGTTGAGGAAACAAACGAAAACTAAACAACTTATACCACACACCAGTCCACTTTTCCCAGTATTTGCTGGCAAACTCAAATGTTTCTGACCACAATTAATTTAACTTCAAAGTTGAGAGGAGCCACAAAAACTGGAACTCTTTGTATCCTGTGGCAATTTAATTCTCATGAATGTATTTTTCTAGTTGTGGTGGTAAATTAGTAAAATAATCCTGGATGCAACAGCCCATACAGATCCAGGCTGGCCGGTTAACTGCTGGCCTCACATCCACATGACTCAGCAGAAAAGAATTAGTACAGAGGTATCGTGTGGTTAGCACACTGATCCCACAAACTGTTATACCTGGATCGCATAACCAGATTTCATTACCTATCACAGTTCCCTAAATCACCACTGTGCCGAGTGGACTCTGGCACCATACGTTGGCTGCAATTTCATGAAAGAACACCTTCCCACGAGAGCTCGAACCACAGCTTATTCCATAATGCAAGTCTAGGCATGACGCTTAACTCAATAGTACAAAATTTAGTTAACAGGAAGTCCATAATAAATTATTAGTAGGGAACTTATTTTTATGTAATATCAAGGTGTAAAATATGTACATATTTATGTAAGAAAAATAAGCTGAATATGTACCAAAATATGTAAAATAATGAAAATATTTAATATCAATATCTGCGCTGGTTTGTATTGTTAAGCCTAGATATTTGTAGTCTGGTACAATTTTTAATTTTCTGTTCATGATGATTTCTACTTTTTCTGGTGCTTTTCCGCCATTTTTGAGTATCATCATTTCTGTCTTGTCCACATTTATATCAAATTTGTTTCTATTACACCATTTTACCATGATGTTTATTGTTTCTTGTAACTGTGTAAGGTCTTTAGACCCTACTACTATGTCGTCCGCTTATGCGTATGAGATTATTCCCTTCTTGATTTTTACAATACAAAGTAATTGTATGAGAAAGAGGTTGCCTCTGTTCACTCATATTTACAGTGGGTGGTAAGGGGTGAGTGCCTCTTTTACTTCCTGGAATTAAGATGTTACGTTTCGTATTGAAATATATCCTTTCTCGGGTAGGTAAAAAGGTTTTTTAAATCTGTGTATTTCAAATTGTTAAACTTCCCCAGCAGAAGTTTTATTTTTCCTTTTACAGAAGTAAAAATGAATAAAACCCCAAAATATGTAGATTTATGTAATACCAAGCCATAATATGTAATTTGGGGTAAGTATGTAAAAATATGTAGTATCAAATTTTAATATATTAATAGTAATTACAAGATTCGCAAAGATTTGTTATTTGTGTACGGTTAGGTTGAAAGGAATATAATATGTAATTACATAAAAATCCGGTCCCTAATTATTAGTTCAGATCCAAACTATTCCAAGTCCATATTACCTATGATTATAAAAATCACTGATTTATGGTGACAGAATGCCTTATAAAACTATCAATTATTTATAATACTTTCCGCTTTATTCAACAACCATTTACGATGAAAAAAAAAATCCTTACATAGGTCTATACACAAGAGATTTGTGTTGCCTCAAAAAAAAAATTGGGCCATAGCACAGTTTTTAGGTATAGGCCTAGATATACATAAACTATTTTAATTGCATATAAATATATTTCCAAGGACAATATTTTGAAGTTGAAGGGGTGAGAATGATACAGTCCAAAGCCACACAAACAAAACTTTACAGAAGAGCATATGAAAGGTTTAAAAATCCAATGTTATTGGGTGCAGTATCATAATTTCATCGGCATATACTTATGTCATTTGTTGAGTAATTTTTATAATATTTTACTAGTAGCTTCCCCATACATGTAAGAAATTAACTCACACAAAAAAAACGTTTTTGTTAAAAGTGTGGCTTTGGACTATCTCATTCTCACCCCTTCATTTGTATCTCACTATTTTTACCACAAAAAGCTGGCTTAAAACTTTGTATTGTCTGGACTACAAAGAAACCGGCACTTCGTCTCACAGTAATGGGTCTAAGTATGGAAAGAAAAATCATTATTGCCTATTTTAATACTTAATACTAAAGCTATGTCAATTTGAAAATTCTACATTTTTTATTTCAATGTGTATGTGTACCTGTTTGTATTGTCTTATGTCACAGAGAGAAAATGTTCAGTGTAGCTACAAAACTTTTCCAGCAACTTTATGCAGGGTTGGTGAATGCCACTTAATTTTAACAGTCTCTAAAAACACACCTTCATCTCAAACAGCAGAAATAACTAAAATGCTCTCTCAATTAATATCACTCAATAAAAGAATTGTATTCCAATGGATCCATCCCATTGTGGAATCCTGGGAAACGAGAATGCGGATGCTTCAGCAAAGAAGGGCAGCACTGCTACTTACAGACCTGTTACTAAACTACGTATTACTCTGCGAAAAGATTTATTAAATCTACATACTTAGACTTCAACAAACAAAATTTGATAACACAATCTCAAGGGAAAAAATGGAACTCTCTGCATCATAATCCACAGTTAATTCCCGATTTACCACGAAAATCGTCTGTAGCTGCATTTAGATTGGCAACAGGCCATGATTGTTTGGCCAAACACCTGCATAGAATTGGAATATATTAGTCTCCTAACTGCCCATTGTGCAACTCAAACCAAGAAATGGATTCGGAACACCTCGAAATCTGTGCTTCAGTGGCTGACCATAACATCTTTGAAAAATATTGAGTGCAAGAGGTCAAATGACTTTATTGTCAAACGCCTGGCATTAGAAAACAACAACAATTTTAACAGGCCAGACAATTGTCATAATTGGATTTGGCCTAGTTCTGAACAGGATTTAACCATCAACATTTAATCCAAGTGTTAAATACTGCATTTCATATGTTTAACAGTTTCTTCACTGAAGATACATATTATTTAACTTGAAACAATTTAAAGTACGAAAGAATTTTCAAATTACCGATAAACAATATTTCTAGCAAGCCTACTAGTAAGTTAATAGATTTTCAGGAGGAACAGATTCTCTTCCAGAAATTATTTTAGCCTAAAAATAAAAGATACAATCGACTCAATATACTGTTTATTTCATTATTTAACAATGCTCTGTCAACTAGCTACAAGAATATTTAGCGTTGATGGAACTGGTGACAACATGGTATTTAGCAAGATGAGGTCGAGGATTTGCCATGGATTATCCCACATTTGCCTCATGGTTGGAGAAAACCTTGGAAAAAACCCAACAAGGTAATCAAAAATCAAACCACACTCGAGTGCAGCCTCAAATCAGCAGGCAAATACACTACTCTTTGAGCTATGTTCGTAGATCTCAATAACTTGGTGAAAAACTATGAAATAAAAATAATTGACAATGAATATTTTGTACAAGACTCAGAGAAATGCATTGCAAGTTACGTGCACTTTCATGGTATAGTCTGTATTTACTGTAGACCTACTGTCTTTGTGTAGAATAAATCTGGAAAACTACTCAAAATTAAAAACTAGATATAGTTAGGTGTAGGCCTATGCTACAAATCATGACATAAAAAATTGCAAAACTTGATAGCCTAGCAGAAGTAAATATTGAACTGGTAATGTCAATACGACAGTCTGATCTGTGAAAATTGCTTTCATCGAATGTATTGTTTATTATGTTACTGTGTTTTCTGTAATAAAAATGTATGTATACATTAGTAGTGGTTTGCTGCATCATATAGGGTGGAAATATGCTATTTTTATCTATTATTTCTTGCAAATCATATTAAATTAGGCTACATTAGTGTCTAAATCCAGGTTATATGCCATTGTTCATGACAAAATGATAGCTAATTCATTAAATTTAAGTTTTGTTATTTTTATAATTTTTCATCAGAACTAATTTTAACAATAACAATTAAAAACTGCCCTATTGTAGTTTCAGGTTAGGTTTGCCCATCTTTGTAAAGAATTCCTATATTTATTTCAGCATCTTTCTTTTGCACAAATATTGAATCTTCACTTACAGTACAGGCCTACACAATGAAATAGAGAGATTATTTAAGATAGCACAGTGACTAACGAATATGCACTGCACCAGCCCGCACTGCCTCTTTCCAGTCAAATCTGTCCCGTAATCACGTCAAGAAAAAAACAAGACTTGTCTTATTTATTTACTGGTTTCCATTCATAAGATGGAAATGTCCTCCATCATGTGTGATGCACAATAGCAATCTTCGGAACAAATTTTCATTCACACATCGAAGATCAGCTGTAATACTTCTGAATAAAAGAAAATCTGATAGGCCTCGCATTCTCATAGAAGACAAATTACATTAAATATATCCTAGGCTGAAACAATCTCTGCAAGAAATCTTTAAAAGTCTAATTACCTCAAGAAACCAGTGGTCCATAAATTAAGTGAATATGATCCAGCCTCAAGAGAGAATTTTTGTATACGATTTCTCCAGTGTGTATATGATAGCGAAATAAATTCACGTTTAGTATACTTTTCTGATGAAACTTAGGTTTCGCTTGAACAGAACTACAGATAAACAGAATGATCGGTTCTGGAGTTCAAATATAATCAGTATTTAATTCATGAAATCGCTCTTTATCCGTAAAACATCAGGTGCCTGATGTGCCCTGAATGTGGATAAAATTATTGGGTAGTGTTCTTCTACCAATTGTTATTAATGTCCACATAAATAAAATATTACCTGGATTCGTTCCGCAATTGACAGAGGAAGAAAAACAGTCTGTTTCAGCAGGACTCAGCACAGCTGCTCATATAGAGGGTAGGTTCTTACAAGAATTTAACAGGGTTGTTGGGGAGAGAATTACCATTAAAAATGTCTGGCCAGCCAGGTCACCAGATCTCACGCCCTGAGATTATTTTCTTCGATCATACATATCAAATCTAAAGTAGCCTACGTACAAAAATCCAAGAACATTATTTGAACTGAAAAAAAATATATATAATAAAAATTAGAAATAGCTACTAATATTGCATGTAATTTTTTCCAGAGTCTACAATTAGGCCTATGCTTCAAACACGATGGAGGGCAAGTCCAGCAATTCTAGCACCTTATGAATGGAAACCAGTTTATTCTGCAATTCTTCTACAGGCCTACATATATTACAACTGCAAAATACAAATAAACGCAAATGTAGGTGGTAATTATCCTGTTAAGGAACACTCAAGAAGGCACAATTTTCTTTTGCTTTAATAAGATGTATACACTGATAAACACGAGGTTTTAGAATTCAGTCACAATACTTTCAACATGAAAGTCGTTTGATACTTACCGGTTCAGGTACCTGTATATTCTAATGCACTCTTATAGCCTTATGTCCTCCCCCCACTGGTTACTAATTAGGTACCAACATAACATGTAAGAGCTACAAGACGAATTCCGAACGGTTAGTTTCCCTAGTATTGTGCCCTTGACCTCTCGAGTGTTGTATTTATAACAAGTAGGTGGGGGGAGGGGGCTACAACAGTGCATTAGAATTTATACAGGTAAGTACCAAACGATTTCTATGTTGAAAGAATTTGTGGCTGCAAATTAAAACCACGTGTTTTGGTGTAGATTTCCTGGAGAATTAGGTACTACAGATTTTAGAAACTTCAAATTGTAATCACCACCAACACTACAACTAGTCTAAAGGACCATTCTGTACTTGAAGAGAGTAACAATTTTTAAGAAATATAGTTTCATAGTTACCTAGATTGTTTTACTTCCTTTCAGAAGGTCTATGATTGAACAACACACCTACATATTATGTGACAAACTATGAACCCATCAATACAATATTTTTAGCTTGGCTTGTTTTACAATTCTTACTTGCTTATGGTTTTTAGAGAATCCAAAGGTTCATTACCGCCCTTATAGAAGACCACCATCAATCCCTGTCCTGAACAAGATTAATCCAATCTCTACCATCATATCCCACCTTCCTCAAATTGTGGAAATTTATCCTTTGAAGAGGTGGAAAAATTCAAATATCTTGGAGCAACAATAACAAACATAAAATGAAATAGGGAGGAATAAATATGGGAAATGTCTTATTATTCAGTTAAGAAGCTTTTGTCATCCAGTCTGCTCTCAAAAAATCTGAATTTATAAAACAGTTATATTACCGGTTGTTCTGCATGGTTGTAAAACTTGAACTCTCACTTTGAGAGAGGAACATAGATTAAGGGGATATGTTTGTTAAGGTGTGCGGAAAATGAGAAAAAATTTCCTGAAAGCAACCTGGCATACATGTGGTTCTAATCAACATAGGTTTTTGAAACTTTTTGTACCGAATGATGGATCTTTTGGCTATTGAATTAACCTAGAATAGTTTCCATAGTTGTTCTTTGTACGGTAGAAATAATTTTGTTTTCTTTCTCCCTGAAAGTTTTTTTTTTTCGTCATGTCAGTACCGGTACATTTTTCTCTGGAATTAATTAAGTTTAGATTATGAAATTTTCAGGGTAGTATGTTAATAGACCATACATGTTAGTCACATCCATGCAATTATTGTAAAGTAACTAAAAAAATTTCTGATTCAGTATTCAAATTCTTCTAGTTGGAAAAAATTAATTTTTTTTCAACAACGAATTTCATTTGAGCCTTAATACCAAAATAATGGACATATTAAAAAGATATTGCATAGTTTTACTTGAGTTTCCTCTGACAATAAGTGGTCAAAATTTCGTTACCATCAGAACTATAGAAAATTAATTAAGTGCACCATCGTTATGTTGTGTAACAATACACTAAAAAAATCCATTTAATATTAAAAAATATATAGGTATATATTTTTTTCTTACAAAGAAGTAGCTACATGGAAACTATTCTAGGTTAATTCAATAGCCAAAAGCTCCATCATTCGGCACAAAAAAATTCAAAAAGATATATTCATTAGAACCAAATCTATGCTGGGCTGCTTACAGGCAATTTTTTTTTCCCAAATACAATAATAACTAGCCATCTCCCCTTCAGGGTATTTCAGAATAAGGTGCTTAGGAAAATATTTGGGGCTAAGAGGAATGAAATTACAGGAGAATGGAGAAAGTTACACAACGCAGAACTGCACGCATTGTATTCCTCACCTGACATGATAAGTTCCTAATTATCCAGACGTTTGAAATGAGCAGGACATGTAGCACGCCTGGGCGAATTCAGAAATGCATATAGAGTGTTAGTTGGGAGGCCGGAGGGAAAAATACCTTTGGGGAGACCGAGACATAATTAGAGGATAATATTTAAATGTTTTTACAATCCTAAAAAAATAAACTCAACTATTTACATGAAACTCACTTCAGTAACTTACCGGTATCTTAATTTCATCTTTTACTCTATGACCAGCAATTTATCATAAAAACCGTTATTTCTTGTAACTGTTGTAATGTTATGGTTCATATTTCTCAACCATATGTAACACAATAGCATTATGCTTCAATGAGACTGATTACGGGATTTAATCTGGCCTAGCTTTCCAACGCTTATTAATAGCCCTACTTATAAATTGAAAGATTATTCATTTTCAATTTTAACTTCTACTATTGATGGCCAAAATCATTATAAGGATAGCTTATTAATATTAATATGATAATGAAGGTTGCTTCTCAAAGACAAGGATTTAAGTTGAGGTTTTTTTTTCAACGTAGGCTACAAGAACACAAATAAGTCTGCTTGCAGAACTAATTCTGAAAGTTGATGCAGGAGACAAATCTTGCTTAAAATTTATAAGCCTAGGCTATACTGCAACACATGAAATTACAAATGAAATAAATTCAAACCGCCATGTACAATTTTATTTAGGTCTAAATTAATTACTGCACCAATTCTACACTGTTTCATTAGCCAACCTTTTTTCCCCCTCTCTTAACATACAATCTTAGTCTTTCTTCATGTGAATTAAATGATACAAATGAAATGGTCTTTATCCAAACTACTACCTCATTTATGTGCATCCTAATATGTCTAGTTACAATAAAACAAGCATTTTATTCAGTTCATTTTCAAATGTTTAAGCTATCTCATTACACCGGGAATAAAATTAAGATCAAGAGTTTCTGAACAAATAATTGTTTGAAAATTAAAAAGCTCTGAAGAACAACATAAACAACGCAACAATTCAATATATTGAAGATAATTAAACAAAGGTAATGTTTATAACGAGAGAGTAAGCTTTTGAAAACGTTCTGGTCAATCTTCTTTACATATTTTACTCAAACTAGCCTACCTAGATAATAAAAGAACTTCTTAATATAAGTTAGGAGGGTTTACACCAGTAAAGGAAATAAACACGTTGCTACATGACGTCATAAAATACAGATCTATACGTGATGTGGTACAGGTACATTATAGCAGCTGTGGTGAATCATCATACAAAAACCGGGAAAAAACCTAACAACCGGCTTCTTTAGGAACTTACACCTAATAATTATTAATTAGCCTGGCAAGTCAACGAATTTGTGTATTATATAAGCTCATACAGAAACGGAAGGTTAGTGCCCTCCATGATATTTTTCCAGAAAAAATACACCAAAGGAGGCACAATTTTCTTTTGCTTCTCCGGCTTTTGTGAAATGTATAAAGTGATAAACACATGGTTTCTTTGCAGCCACAAATAGTTTCAACACAAAAACAGTTTGATACTTAGGCCTACCTGTATATTGTAATGCACTATTGTAGCTTCCCTCCCTCACTCGTTACTAATTACCATCATAACATGAGAGGTCCACAATTAACTTACTAGGGAAATGGCTTGTACCAAGTAGTGCATTAAAATATACAGGTAAGTATCAATTTATTACGTTGAAACTATTTGCTGCTGCAAACTAAAACCAGCGTTTATCACTATAATACAAAAGGTACCTACTACATCTCACAGAAGCCAGTGAAACAAAGAAACTTGTGCCTTCTTCAGTGTAGCTTTTCTGATGAATATTTATTATTATTATTATTATTATTATTATTACTACTACTACTACTATTATAATAATAATAATAATAATAATAATAACTTAGCATTTACCCCAGTGACCTTGAGGCATGAGTGGAATCTGTAGTCTAACAGACTAAATTACTATAAAAGTAAATATAAATGTAATAATTGTTATATTATTCACAACGCTCGAAGTATTCGTGTGTAACCCTGCATAATCTTAAAAGTGAAGCATGTGAGTTTATTGTGTAACCTCAACGTCCTACGCGATGAATCACAGCTAACTTCACGGCTGTTCTCACTTCGATAGATATCGAATCTTATACGTTAGCTACATTCATACCCAAGCCTATAACGAAACTATTTCTGCCGTACATACGTACCTTGCCTACCATTACACTATCTGTAATAACCTATACACCTTCGTACTAAATGAAATTTTCATCATACCTTGATCTAAAAGCCGCAGCGCATTCGGCCACTGCGACGAATCCAAGCTTTGTTTTTCATGCAGCAGCTCACGAACATAGTCGCCGACTTTATCTGCCGAAGGGGTCGTTTCCATTTCCATTTCACCAGTTGCACTCTTCATAGTGTTGTAGTCCTGTTGTGTTGTATTCGTATTTGTCTCACCAACACTTGAACTGTCTATATCTTCACTATTTCCTGTATTAAATTTAATTTCACCGTTGGAAGAGGAGTTATCCGCCATTACACGAAAACACGTCTGACCGCTTCTCTTGCTCCCCACACAATGATCGGGGCGCTGAGTTCGTTAGTACGAACTTCCGAGTTCTACCGTTAGAGTGTGCACGGATCAGTAGCGTCTACGAAGCAGTAAATCTGAGTTGCGCATGCTCATTCAAAATTGTGCATCAAACAAATCCTTGTTCTTCGATGTGAATATAATAATATAATAAATTAACATCCTCACAACTAAAAACCAGTCACTACTTACCTTAACCCTACTAATATAATATGTATTGTAGCAAATAGTCTTATTACGTAACTGCAGTACTGTTTTAGTCTAGCTGCCTTACTTTGTTCGAGGGTCACAACAGGAATTCTGGCTACATTTATGTAAGGAAAGTGATCAAATTAAACACTCAAAAAGAGACTTTTATGATTACAAGTCTGTATCGGTACTTATAAAACTTGGTACGGAATGACTTTGTTTTCTGATATATTAAAAAAATAACGTGGATATGGAGAAGAATAGACCGTGTAAAGTAGATAGAATAAGAAATGAAGCTGTGCTGGAAAGAGTGGGTGAAGAAAGAATGATGCTGAAACTGGTCAGGAATAGGTTGGGTAACTGGCTGAGAAGAAACTGTCTACTGAAGGATGCACTGGAAGGAATGGTGAACGGGAGAAGAGTTCGGGATAGAAGAAGATATCAGATGATAGATGACATTAAGATATAATGGATCATATTATGAGGAAACAAAGAGGAAGGCAGAAAATAGGAAAGACTGGAGAAAGCTGGGTTTGCAGTGAAAGACCTGCCCTTGGGCAAAACACTAAATTAAAATGAAATATTACAAAATTTTCTGAAATTTACGTCTCTTTTCTATCAAACCATGACAATAATAACAGTTATCATTTTCGCGCCTTCACACATACTACATACAATCCAACAACCAATGAACCAATAATCATGAACAGCTATAGTCCTAGCATCTAGCTTGAGAATAAAATAATTTATTTTTAACAGAAACAGAGGTAACCAGGGGCTTAAATTTGTTTGCTTCATCATCACGTTTCTAAAGACATTGATTTAAATAAATTAATAAGTGACCATTTCTTATCATAATTCTACAATACGATATCCATACAAACAGTAAGGGAAAAGAGAAAAAAACCATTGGCCGTATATAACATAATCTCCATAAATATGAGGTTATTGGTGTCAGTTTGGATTTCATATGGGACAATTTTTTAAGCTTCAGATACAGAACACCTGGTAACCCACCAAATTGTAGGATATGAACAAAATTAATTTATAAAATCACAAAGGTTATGATCAGTGTCAACAATGTATTTAAGATTTGACATGTTCAAAAATACACCCACTTACAATTCTACAACTTCTTGAGAAACCTAACATCTTATATAGAAGCGAAGCTTGGCCTTAAAAAATTAAAATAACAAGATATTTGCAGAATAATAGCTTATGAAATGAGATTCATGACAAGGACTGCAGGTTACACTAAACTTGTTCAATAAGGACATTATGATGGAACTTTAAATGGAAAGTTTAAAAAAATACATTTAAAAGTATCAACAAAACTGGTTAAATCATGTGGGAACAATCACCCATAGTAGATTCCTGAAGACAATTCTGAAAATACCTCTCAGCCAGCCTCAGAAGAGATGATGGAAAATATCAGACAGTAATGGGCTTGTGGTCTAATATGAGAAAAGATGATGATGATGATGATGATGATGATGATGATGACAAACGTTATGATCAGTGTCTTATGCGTCATATGTTGTCTTAAGCAGTGAATTTGCACCACGAATACCCACTAATTTTAAAAGTCTATGTTAAAAAAAAGAAGAAAAAACATAACAGGTCAAATGATCCAGTCCTTCACACAGTTGACGATTAAACAACAAGAGTCCATGCACTAAACTCCTAATGCAATTTATTTATTTAAAACTGCAAAAATATATGCAATGTTGTTCATGAGTTATAGGCCTACTATTTGGAAAGAGTCATAAAATCTCAGAAGATAAAAGAAAAAAATTTACAGTAGAATCTCTATTATCTGTGGTAATGAAGGGAGTGAAGTGAACGGTTAATCTAAAAAATCCGATAATCCGTATCGTATAAAGTTTTCATAAATTAAGTGCATAATACAGTTTCGTAATTTCCTCCATGGTCTTGTGTTTTTAACACGCTAGGTAATGGATCAGAAGTTCACTAAATTAAGTCTGATTTTCAATGACGGATTTTTAAGGGCCAAGGAAACTCCTTATGACGACTGTCTGTGAAAAGATAGGATAGTTCAGGTTTCATGTTGTAGATTTACGTACTGCATACACTTGATATTTGTTTTTCATTAAATCGTGCACAGTTGTAATTCCTATTTCGTATTGTTATGTGAGATGAACCACAGTTTCTCTTTTCTCAAACCACTCAATTACTTGCACTTTTTTCGTAGCGCAACACTTTTTCTTTTGACACCTGTGAAAAACATATTGCATGGACGTTAGGCCTCTCGAAGAGTAGACCATACTGCATAAGAGTAAACGTTTGTAAAAAAAACACTCTAGAAAAAAATCGTACTAATATAGCCTAACGTACAATACTTCATATTTTTTCTGCAGCATAAAAAAAAAGAGCGAGAGAGAAAGACAGTCGGATAATCCACCAATCGGTTAATAGGGTGACGGAAAATCGGGGTTCTACTGTAGTTAGAAGTGAATGCTTGGAAATTTTTTAGGAAGACTATGGCTATATTAAAAGGAGAGGGGGAGTAAAAGTAAAGCATAAGAATAAAGTTCATATTTTATCCAAAGTATTTTTAAACTGTTGTTTAGTTAACTGTTCGAAGACAGGTCTGAACCTCACAAGTGATACCAACAAGGCACCTCTTATGAGGCAACTAGGCATAGGAGATAGTGAGGTAGTGCGGCCAGTTCCTTTCTCCCTCCATTGCATACATCGCCGACTAGCTACATATTATACTAATCAGATTCAGATGCATACAAACAATAATTGTTCTTCCTCTGAAACATATCAACAAGTGAGATGTACTGCCTGATAATACATTTTAAACTATAATTGATTTTTAATTAGCAAAATTATGACATAATAATACAGTATTCCAAGAAATATTTGTAGGCAATGCAATAATTTAGTACATTAAAAATAATATGTAAGCTCAAAACTATTTCAGTTTGTATTTTATATCAGTTAATAACAAATGGAATCAAATGGCTGAACATAAAATTATTGTTAAAACTTTTTTATAAACTGCGACTGAAAAAGCACAAGGTGAAATGCAGAATTCACTAACTAAATAAAATTACCCAAAATGGTTGAGTTTCGAAGAAAACTGATGTAATATAAAATTGAAAAACAAACAATTGAGCAAGTGTCATTTTTTATATACGATATATAAGAAACATATTAATACAAGGCTTGGAAATGTAAAACTAAATTTGAAATATATGTTAGTCACTAAATGTGAAGACATTATGTATATTGTGTTTATAAGCTAATGATACAAAATTAAACGTAATTTACTTGACAACCATTAAAAATATTTTTACTCCATGTGAACAATCATTTTCACAAAAGTTGTTAGTTTTCAATTAGGAATGTTTTTTTTTTTTTCTTCATTTTAGTATACTCTTTTAAGACTTTTATAATCATTCATTAATTGATAAGTTATTAAAATTAATAAATGATGGCTTTGTGTTAATATATTTTAAATGGTGATGTTAACACAGTAAAGTCGATATTTATTAATTAAAATAACTTAACAGTTAATCAGCAAGTATAGATTTTTTTTTATTCTACATGAAACATTTAAATATATTTGTTCTATATGAAACATATGTTCACAAAAGTTGTTAGTATTAAATACTCCCACAAATATGTTTATCTTATTTGAAACATAATATCAACAAAACTTGCTAATTTTCACCAATAATTTTTTATTCTATTTCAAACATAATATTCACAAAAGCTGCTGTTGACTAACGAGAGAGCATTTTCTGTTGTTTTCTTACATAATATTTACGAATCGTTTAGTATACAATGGTTTATGAAAGTATGATAAAACTCCATAAGTTGTACAGGGGACGAAATACACATTCAATACACAACATGATACTGTGGAACAGTTTATTGAAACAGGCAATGTAGGAAAGGTACCACACTAAAAGATCTATCTATAGCTTACTGTAAGTTATAGAGAGACGGGAAGCATATGACCACAAATTCATTCATCAGTATGTTAGAAAAATTTGTCCTTTCTCAACTTAAGTAGCTTGTACCAAGTACAGTATATTGTCTTAACCAAGATGGGGCGTCCACTCCTGTGCTCTTGAAGTTAGAGAATTCCCTGGACGTTAGATTTGTTCAAGACAGTCCAATCGCCTGGCCACCACAGTCACCAGATTTGATTAAGATTTTTTTCATACCAGGAATCACTGTTGTCATAACCAGAAAAACACAAAACATGCTGGAGCATACATTAGTCGCAATCAGTTATCAATTGGTCATTATTCAAACTTCTTTTTAGACAGATGAAGAACGGTGCACATGTAGAAATTGGATAATAACTCTCCAATTTTCATGAATATTATGTAGCAAAGAGAGATAACAAAATGTTCTCAATGGTTGACAATGCAAGTTTAACTTTGTAATATAGTACTGAGATTCTGATTTTAAGAGCTTATATACACCTTGCTAAGAAGAAACTGCCTACTGAAGTATGCAGAATGGTGAACAGAAGAAAACTTCGGGGCAGAAGAAGATATCAGATGATAGACAATATTAAGATACATGGGTTATATGTGGAGACTAAGAGGAAGGCAGTAAATAGGAAAGATTGGAGAATACTGGGTTTTCAGTGAAAGACCTACCCTTGGACAGAAGTCTATGAATGAATGAGTACATCTTTTGCCATTAAAAAATGTATATGTTCTACAAATTTTCTTCGTCCATATCCTTAAGCCCTATTTTCATGAATTTTTTATATACATTAGTACACGTCTGAAAATTTGCCTTAAAATCTAAATGAATAAATATTTGCCTAAATAAAACGTTTTGGAATTGTGAATTTTCAAAACGTTCATTTTGCAATTTGTACCAAACTCCTCTTTAAAAATTCATTCCCAAGATTTTAAATATGTTTTAGTAATTTTTTTTTTTATTTTTTATTTTTTTTTTTGTCTTAACGTACCATTCGTATTAACAAACCATATCTCAGTGGTTAGAATATTTGAACTGCAAGAGGAAAAAAATTGTCATATACAGTATTTATATTTTTAAGAAATTTTTCATTGACATTTTTCTGTTTATAAATTTCTGTCAAAGGCAGGATATAGATTAGCCACAGCTTTTTGATCTTGCTAAGAAAAAGGTACATTCGAAATTTCATGTAACTATCTACATAATGGTGAAGATGTTGTGATTTGAACAGTTTTGAAAAATACATTTTTAAAGAAATGAGTGATAAACTTACAAATTGCCAGTGGATATTGTGTTAGCATGTCATGACATTTTAATACACGAGTTTGTCCATTTTATACATATCTTAAAATTTCTTTGACAGATAATAAGCTAAAGTTCATATTAAATTAAATTAGGCTACTGTGAGAAAAAAGAAAAAATTAATTTTTTTACTCTCAAAGATGTATGTAATCCCATAAATAAAAGAAATATGTCAGTAATGGAAGCAGCTGCAATGCACTTTTAGAGACATATTTTATGATTCATCATATTTATATCATTACATCATGAGAGATAAGTGAAAATATGAAAGTAGATAATATGCAGAAACAGCGGTATATTGACTCCAACATAATGAAAGTGATCCACTATTCCTATTTTTTTTTTATTTGCTTTTCCACTTATAGGAATGTTTATCACTCATGCTATAGCTGCTATACATTATAAAGCTAATGATAGATGGCAAGACCTGGCATACACAAAACAAGATGGCGGAAGGAGGAACATTTGAAATCTATAGGATAGAATTAAATAAAAGTAAAATCTTTCATATCGAAGGTGACACTGGTTATGGTGGTAATTATAGTGAGGGTGGTGATCACGATCATGTTCATGATCAATGATCATTATTTGTGGAATTTCATCATTTCTCCAGTTCCTAGGCACAAAAATAATGATACTGATATATTAATAGTGGTCATTGGCAGCGTCGTTTCTTGATATTGTCATATTAGCATTACTGAAGTTATAAGAGTAGATAATATAAAACAGTTATATTACCGGTTGTTCTGTATGGCTAATTTGGACTCTCACTTTGAGAGAGGAACAGAGATTGAGGGTTTTTGAGAATAAGGTTCTTAGGAAAATATTTGGAGCTAAGAGAGATGAAGTTACAAGAGAATGGAGAAAGTTACACAATGCAGAGCTGCACGCATTGTATCCTTCACCTGACATAATTAGGAACATTAAATCCAGACGTTTGAGATGGGCAGGGCATGTAGCACGTATGGACGAATCCAGAAATGCATATAGAGTGTTAGTAGGGAGGCCAGAGGGGAAAAGACCTTTGGGGAGGCCGAGATGTAGATGGGAGGATAATATTAAAATGGATTTGAGGGAGGTGGGATATGATGGTAGAGACTGGATTAATCTTGCTCAGGATAGGGACCAATGGCGGGCTTATGTGAGGGCGGCAATGAACCTCCAGGTTCCTTAAAAGCCAGTAAGTTAGTATAAGAGTAGATAATAAAAAAAAAACAACAACATATTTTTCTATGATATTCTTGTTGAAAAAAAAATGAAATTTTTTATGTGAAATATATACTCTTTTTCAAATTTCAAATATTTAGTAGTGAAAATTACTGAATTACAAGTAAATTTATAAGAAGACTTCAAACTAGAATCATAATGCAAATAGAACTAGATGTTATTTTACAGTTAATACTGGTTATCATTTAAATTCCAAATTGCTATCTATCTATATAATAGTCTACATAGGCTTATATACAGATTTCTACATAGAAACACAACATTCATAGTTTGTACAACAATTTATTTTACCTGGGACCTGTTACACATTGCTTACAATTCTTGTAAATTGTAAATTTTATTTGTAAATAATTGTAAACTCCTCTTCCACAATATAAGTTTATAAAGTTGAAATTTACGAAGAAAGAAAAATGTTTACAAATTAAATCTTGTATACTTTACAAGTGTTTTGTTTCACAATAAAGGAGTAATTTTACAAATGTGTAAATTTTACATGTAAGTAGAGTTGCCAACTATTTTCGAAGAAAATATGAGAGACTAAGCATTCGACAAAATTTCTCACAGAAAAGTGAAAAATCCTTTCGGATACTAGAAAACAACTTTATACTGGTACTTTGGCAGCTAGGCTTAAATTGCAGTATTTTGAGACAAGTTTTGTCTCACATAGTAGTTGAAGTCATCTGCAGTTTGCAGTTCTAATTTCATTAAATATGTCGCACTTCTGTTTCGAATATCTGTTCAATTACTGTTCACTGAATAAACATCATCTTTGTATAAGCATTACTACTTAGTATGTTTAGAAGAAAACTCGCCAGTTTTTCCAAATTTATAACATTAAATAGTTTGATTTTAAACAGGTGAGCACTAAAAACCATTTCTGGCAAGCATCCTTCTACAAGGGCTGAAAATTTTATTGCATCTCTGGAACAACAAAATTAATTCTTCATATAAATCATCATGCACGGCAAAATCAAATAATAAATAATCAAATGTTTTGAACAAAGATTTTTACATTATCCAAAAATAAGGGAGCAAAATGCTCAAAGAAAAGAAAACACCAGACCCGGGAGACTATTAAAAATTGGGGCAAATACAAGAGTTCCCAGGAAATACAGGAGGGTTGGCAATCCTACTGTTGATTTACTACATTTTCTACAGTAATGTCCTTAGGTTTGTAAAGTGTGAGGTAATAGTGCAACAAATTATGCACGAAGTAAATAAGTAGGCCTATTTTATTAAATTCATTGTATGAGTAACTGGGCACCATTACGAGTTAGCAAAGCAATTGTAACCATATTTAGTACCCTAGTTCTAGTGACTCAGGTGAAGATATTAAATTTAATATGATCTAAGAAGGGATAATATTTTCTGGCCAAGAACTAACAACAGAGTCATATCACTAGTATAAAATAATATTGAATATAGTCCTCCACTATGGAGTAACAGTTAGCATGTTTGAATGTGGAATGAGCAGGCTCTGGTTCAAATCCTGGTTGAGACAAGTTACATGATTGAGATTTTATCCGAGCTATTCTCTCCACCCCCATTAAGAGCAAATGCTGGGTAACTTTCGGCACTGGACCCTGCACCCATTTCGCTGGCATTAACACCTTCATTTCACTGAGACGCTAGATACCGGTAACTATCATAATTTATTGATAAAGTGTTGTAAAATAAACTAGTTAAAAAATATGAAATATAATTATAATGAAAGGTTTGAAATAAGTCATGATGGAATGGAAGCACTGCTGTAAGATATAGGACATCATAATATCCAATAACCAACTGGGAAAAGTGAGCCTAACCTCAAAACAACAACTTTGTATTGCTTTTCATTGGATAGTTGGGCCTACTGGGTATAAATTTCTTGCAATAACAGAAATTCATGCAGTTTCGTAGACTTCAGTTTGCAGATATCCTTTTTCTTACATATTTCTGTAAAAAAACTGCAATCTTAATCTCATTAGTAATGCACTGTAATGTAATATATTATTAGGATCTTTCAGCATAATTCCTTTTCTGAATCTGTTGAATTTGGTGATTCCTATGATCATTTAAATCATAGACATTGGGTCAGAATAGAAGTTACTGTTCATTACATAGTAATATGGATTGAGGGTGTGGCCCTAATTTGCTAGACCACTTTTACACTAAGCCTTAACTTAATGTACGCAAGGTACTGTACTACTGTAAAACCCTAAACTAACCTAACTTAACCTTTGCTGAATCTGTGACAGGTTAGGTTAACTATGATGTACCGAAGTACATATGATATTTCCGTGCAGGAATTCTGTATTACCATATGGCGAAGAATGGGTAGAATGAAGAAAAATTCTCTCTGGCACTGGCACTCGAACCCGGGTTTTCAGCTCTATGTTCCTGCACGGAAATATCATATGTACTTCGGTACATCATAGTAATATGATAAGCATAAGTAATCACTTCAAGATGGAAAAGGGCGTCCTGTTCTGTCGGACTCCAGTCACTTAAACAATCATAATGAATGCACCTCTGTACATACTGTTGGACATTGTGCCACTGTCACATATTCTGTGACACAGTAAATGAAGTAGACCACCAAGGGGGAGCAGAGAGATAGAACTTAAACTGAGGAGGATTCAATCCAACATCAGAAGTCGAATCTGGTGTGGCTTAGTGGATAAAGCGTCAGCATGTAGAACTGAAAACCCGGGTTCGAGTTCCAGCGCTGGAAAGAATTTTTCTTCTTTCTACCCAGTCTTCATCACTAGTAACGTCGTATTTTAAATTTAACCTAAAAACCCGGACAATTAGCCAAAATCTAAAAACCGACCCGGATGAAAAATTTAACCCTAAAAAAGGGGCCATGTCCGGGAAAACCCGGACTTATGGCAACTCTAGTAATGATGCTAAAATTTTAGTATCTCAAATCGGCCAATTTTTGATCTCCATTACTGGTGAATGCCGATGCACTAATTATTTGCATCAACGCTTAAGTAGGCCAATAGCTATTCAACGCGGAACTGTAATGAGCATTTTAGGTACTCTTCCCGATACCAGCCCTTTAGACGAACTTTTCTTTCCTTAAAATTTATTAAATACTTCTTTAAATCTGAACATTGTAATTTTGTTATTATTATTATTATTATTACTATTATTATTATTTTCAATTAAATGTTCTAAAGAACGTAAACAATAATGATGCTAATTTCATGTTGTAAAAACAAAATTTTAAAACATTCGAAACTCCACAGGAAAAAAAATAGAATGTATGATATGCTTATTTTACGCTGAACGAACGAAATTAGAAACATTATTCTTAAACTCTTCGATTTAATTTTAATTAAATATTTTCTGAACACAAGCAATGAGAAAAACTTATTTTACGTTACGCAAGACAAGTTAATGATTTAAAAAAAAACTCCGTTTGCCATACTAAAAGCATTTTCTTCAGTCTATTGGAAGTAGTTCCCTCCCACCTTAATTTGAAAGTAGTAACCGGAAAACTTTTACATACCGGTACAAGAAATTAAATTTCCTGAGCTGTCTAGCGCTTAGCAACGTTTTGTTAATATTTCAATTTATTCTTACAACCAACTGCACGCATTGTATTCTTCACCTGACATAATTAGGAACTTAAAATCCAGACGTTTGAGATGGGCAGGGCATGTAGCACATATGGGCGAATCCAGAAATGCATATAGAGTGTTAGTTGGGAGACCGGAGGGAAAAAGACCTTTAGGGAGGCCGAGACGTAGATGGGAGGATAATATTAAAATGGATTTGAGGGAGGTGGGGTATGATGATAGAGACTGGATTAATCTTGCACAGGATAGGGACCGATGGCGGGCTTATGTGAGGGCGGCAATGAACCTTCGGGTTCCTTAAAAGCCATTTGTAAGTAAGTAAGTATTTTTACAACCATCAAACTTATCAGTATATAAATGTGATTGAATACACAGATGCTAATTACACATATTAAAAGATAATGTTTTCGGATCGAAGGAACCATCTTCAGATCAAATAAGTGAACCTACAAAGTACATTATATAATGCAAACAAACAAGGTAGTATGTATGAAGTACAAAAGGAACATAATGGATATCAGTAGTGCGTATTGTAACTTTTTTTATACTAGACAACAATGTAACTTTATTATCTCAACAATAGGATTTGCTCTCCACACAGTAACACAGTATTCGTTAGTGCACTCCACTGACGACAATGACAATTTACTTGGACTATTACGAACAACAATGAACTGTTAATCTTAACTAATATTTACAAAGAACTATTTACAACACAGAACGGTCAGTTCTCAGTTCACAGCTCGTTTGTCTTGGCTAGTTCTTCTAGCTCAGTCACTCGCGTTCACAGAATCTCGAACCACAGGCCTTCAGAGACGATCCGCTGAACTTCGAACTCAGGTCCCCCAACTGCGGTCCACTGCACTAGAACTCCGGGCTTCAGGCTCCACAGTTACGGACACAACTCAAGTCGCGCTCTGGTCTCGAAGCTGGCTTCACTGCTACACAAGACTGTCTGGCTTGCTTTCCACTGACTTTAACAACACTGGCTTACTGACTGACTGACTGACTGACGTTCACTTGCGTCTTCTCTTTTATAGCTAAACTATAGTTTCTCGAGAGTTCGCGAAAGATTCCACTCTCGAATAACCTGAGTTTCCACTTCGACGGATTTCTGGACGATACGGGAGGGTCCGTCCCCCCCTTCACTCCGCACATAGCAGTTGCGCGCGCAACCTCCCCTCGCCTCTCCAAGCCGCGCGCCGTCCCCCCAGTGCTCCGTGGAGCCCGTGTCGACTCTCGCGCGACCTGCTCTCTTGCGGGAATCTTGTTCGAGTCTCGAGGTGGCTGTCACAATATAAACAGCATTAGTTAAAATAGGTTAAAATATAATAAAACATAGAACATTAACAATTGTAATAAAGGAAACTATATTTGAGGTAGTAATTTCTCAACGATTATTAGAAACTAGGCGTCTCTTACCTCGTTTCGAAAATTACACAAACAGAAATTTCTTTATAAATGGTAGGTACTGCTTTATGAAAGCGGGAGAGATTAAAATATTGCATTGAAAAAAGTTCGTATGATTTTGTGCAGTAAACCATTATTGTTTATTTTTTAGACGTACAATAAAAAGTTGAACCAATATTGTTAAATAAAATGGAAATTTACCATAAAGTTCTGTTAATGAGATTGAAAGTTTGTATTTGCTGTTCGTTTTACGTAAACAGCGGTCCGCCCCTGCATTAGAACAGAGCATCTGTTTTGTACCGTTACGACTGTACCCGCTTGAGCTGTACTGTGTACTTGTAAGCTCCCTCCTCCCCATCCAGCAACGTTGCCAAACGCCTAATATTGTAAACTTTAATAATTAGTTAAATATTGCAATTAGAAAAACATTTTGAGGACATTTTTTCTTCCTCATGACGTGAACAATCATCAGTTAATATAATGGCACTTATACCCCTTACACTCTGTTTAAATGTTATGTTTTATTTAACGACGCTCGCAACTGCCGAGGTTATGTCAGTTTCGCCGGTGTGCCGGAATTTTGTCCAGCAGGAGTTCTTTTACATGCCAGTAAATATACTGAGGTTCGATCCCCGCTTGGGCTGATGACCTGGTTGGGTTTTTCCGAGGTTTTCCCCAACCGTAAAGTGAATGCCAGGTAATCTATGGCGAATCCTCGGCCTCATCTCGCCAAATACCATCTCTGTCACCAATATCATCGACGCTAAATAACCCAGTAGTTGATACAGCATCGTTGAATAACCAACTAAAAAATCTACTGACATGAGCCTGTCGCATTTAAGCACACTTAAATAACAATCGATCTGGCTCGGGATCGAACCCGCAACCTCGGGCATAGAAGGCCAACGCTATACCAACTGCGCCAACCAGACCGACCTTACACTCTGTATAGAGAGAAAAAATGGCCGTTCCTCTAACAGCTGTTCGTATCGACTGTCATTTCATAATGATGGTTGCCACAGAAGAACAAACAGAAGCAAAGAATAAATTAGAATAATATTGCTGCTACAGTAACTCTTTAATCAAAATTTAGCGTGATAATCAGGCTTCGAGACTTTGGACCCGATACAATAAGTTTATTGTGCATGCACTATAGGTTGTTGACTCGCTGCAGGTAGACAGAGATGTGTTGAGGTAACAACGTTGCTATTTAGAGTAGAGTACGGTAGAATGGGCAAACACATATGTACATTCTGAAAGTAAATATACATTACACAACGATAATGTCAAAAGAATGTGAAAAAAGCATTCATTCGCCTGTCTTTTATAAGCATTTGTATTTAATTATACACAGTGTTAATGGTGGAAATAAACATGTAGCAATTTTAATTTTTTCATTTATCCTATTGGTCGTCTTTAGGAAGTGCAGGTACAGTACCGAATTGCAATGTACCTACTACAAGATACATTCTCAGTGTCTCAAACGTAAATCTTTTTCGGTTATCTGCCACAGTTTGCACTGTAGAAAGCTGCGCTCTACGTCGCATGACGTGATAGGAGCAAAACGAAAAAACCTAACATCATTGCAGTCTCTAAGAGACAGTCTTTCATTTTCGAGTGACTCTATGTCCACTAATTTGCTGTTTATGTTACACAATGTCTCATATCCGTTAGTTTTACATAAAATTGATTTCCACTTCTGTTTACACGTTCAGTAACCGGTGTATTGATGTCTCATTAATTCTCTGCATCATTTTGTAAATTAATTTGAGGGCTTCCGGCATCTCTTGCTCTGACTTTTCTAACTGTGTAATAGTTTCAGACACAGTTTGTATGAAAACCAAATTATTCGTCAGAACCTTCAAATCCAAAGCGTTCTCCTTTGCGTGTTTGTTGTCATTCATTCTACAGTACCCCAACCCACTGTACGCTTTACCACTATACTCAGTACGCCGTTATGCGGATTTCCCACTGAATCGCTCTATCGGGTCCGAAGTCTCGAAGCCTGGTGATAATCGATCAGGCCAGTTGTACTATCGACACTTCGCGCGCACTATCGGACGCAATAGAGAACCTCAGAAGTAATGACGAAACTATGACGTAGCTGTGTAACAGTTGTGTTGTTATACATGACGTATGTAGTGATTATTAGTAAGGATTTTACACACCACTTATAAGGGGAGAGGATGGTATTTTTTTAAACTTTTTTCCTATTTGGTGTAAAATATTAATTTTTTGTATGTAGAGAGCTCATAGCTGTAGGAACTCAACCAAATATAAATATTTTGAAAAAAAAAAAAATTATTTGGGGGCCAAAATTTGAAAAAAAAAAAAAATATGTCCAATGCAGGATTGTACTGAAACCGATATATCTAAACCGTTTTTAAAGATAGATTCAAACTTTTTTTGCAATGTATTTGCAAAAGCATGTTCTACAAACTGTCTGTAACAGAATTCTGATATTAGTCCCTACGTTTGTAACATAAACAATTAAAATCTAATAACAATTTTCCGATTTCCTTTCTTGCAAACAAACGGACGTATTTTTAATATGAAATCAATTACCAAAATTCTGTTACAGAGAAACGTTTCCTAATAGTCTAAAGAATGTGTTCTAAATTTCATGCATGTATCTTTAATAGTTCAGAAATTATATCCATTTTTGTCTGGCAACGTAGCAAAAGAAATGAAGTTATTGGAAACCGATAAAAGTGGGCGTGTGATTTAAAAATTCATAGCGCAGGAAGTTTAAAAATGACGTCTCAACATCCGATAAGGGCACAAATACCCACAAAATGTTATGCAATGCATTCCACACATATCAAAGAGTATTTTAAAGAATTTTTTTTTTAAATATAATTTACCGGAAACAACAATGAAAGTGGGCGAGTGATTTAAAATTCCATAACGCAGGAAGTTTAAAAATGGCGACTCAACATCCGATAAGGGCACAAATACCCACAAAATGTTATGCCATGCATTCCACGCATATCACAGAGTATTGCAAAGAAAAACAATTTTTTTTAATTTACTCTTTTTTCACCAAAAAATACCATCCTCTCCCCTTATAAACGAGTTATTCATTGTCGGTCTTACTAATAAAAACTCTATATACAGACGTTTAACTGTCTTATACTTATACAATGAGTAGCTTATTTATACCTCGTGTGTAAATTCCTTAATTACTAATAATCACTACATACGTCGCGTATAACAGTACATCTGTTTCACAGCTACGTCATAGTTTCGTCATTACTTCGTTACGAAAGATAATAGAATATCTGAGGTTCTCTATTGCATCCGGTAGAGCGCTCTAGTGCGCCGTGTTAAGTATCGTTAGTACAACTGGCTCTAATCGATTACCATACTATATTTTGGTCAAAGAGTACAAGCTACAGTAATATCACAGTCTACTATATACAGTCGCGAAGCTCATTATGTAGTAAAAATGCAAACATGGATAGTTGCCCATCACTAGGATCGCTACTATCGCCTCATCATCGCAGATCTCTCTCCTAGCAGCCGACAAAATATGTTACACTTTCGTTGTGTTCTTTTGGAAAAATTAACACCTTCCTTCCATTATTTAAATATTAAATGCATAAAGTTAATTTATTATTTTAATGAAGTATATTAAATTCCACCATAAACTCGAAGATACCTGCAAGAAATAGGTTAATATTATTTTTGTTTGTGCAAAACGAACTGAAATTTACTATAATCGCTTCACTCATTCAAGATTATAGCGATAATTAACTATGAAACCAATAAATATTAATTTGCATTTCCCTTTACAACAATAATAATGGAAATATGAATTAATGGATTAACTTATGTACGTGTACCGATACTTGTAGTGTAGGCTTACGTAGTTGAGGTTAAGTAATAATAATCACACCAGAATTGGAAATAAAACGTGATTAATAAATTTTATTGTAACAGACTTTTTCTACGTCTCTAATAAAGTAACAAATAAAAATAACAACAAAATTAACAGCTATAATTAAAAACATATCCTTTGAAAAAAAAGAGTAGGCCTAAGCAATAATAATCTCACCAGAAATGAAAATAAAACGTGATCAATAAATTTCATTAAGACAAACTTAATTTTTTTACGTTTCTAGTAAAATAATTATTCCAATTATTGTATTTTAGCCATTAACATTTTCATTACAACCAATAACGAACATTTCACAAGCATCAATGTGAAATACGCAACGAGCTAACACTCGATGGAAATACGATTCAGTCCAAAGTCGACCGTGGACAGTCTATTGTTTCTAGTTGCTAACCGCTTGGAGCGGTTTATCACGAGATTTGCAAAAAATCACCTCAAGCTTCGCGACTGTATATAGTAGTCTGTGGTAATATTATTCTAATTATTCTGTGCTCTTTGGTTTGTTCTTCTTTGGTTACTAGGCAACCATCATCATAAAATGACAGTCGATACGAACAGCTGTTAGAGGGGCGGCCATTTTTTCTCTATATACAACGCTTAAACAAGGGGTTTCGTGTATATAACTACTGCAAAGCAATTCCCATTGTATAGTTACAGACTGTTTATACGTCCATCGCTTCTGCATGGTTTATTAGTAAAGTTTTCTGTCTCAACTCTGCATAAGTCTAGTATAAAAACTATACACGGTTTATTAGTAAGACTGTGTATAGTTAAACGTCTGTATAAGAGTTTTTATTAGTAAGACTGCTAGTCAATAGATTTTTTAAGCCGACCTAGACATCGTGAAGTCGGAACATGCCAATAAACACAACTGCGTGGTTAAAGATAATGATACACATGGACGAGGTAGTACACAAAGTTGAAAAGTGTTGTTTCCAAAGCCTTGATATACAAAGTGTTTTCTGATGCTTGGCAAATGAAGTCTGTGTGCAAGGTGGGCGCCGCCACCCTTCACTGGTCCACATCCGGTGCGGAATTTGTGTGCGTGATCTCCGTGCCGCATCTCGCATCTACTCCGAACCTATAAATCCCTCCCTCTCTCTCTCGACTGGCACTTGGCCATAGCTTGGTTCCTCACTAACCGACTGCCATCTTTGCAGGAGTGTTCAGCTATAAACAGGATGTAGTCACGTAGGGGGGTACACAGTTCTAAAGCGTAGGCGGCGACCAAAATTTGTATACAGTGAATGACTTTGGTTTGTGTTCGAATAACCTAGTATTTCATCAACTCCAACGACCATTAACCCTGAAATAGTAACATTAAAATTTCCTAACATAAATGATAACGTGGGGTGTCATTAGTAGGGACCGGATTTTTATGTAATATGAAGGTGTGAAATATGTACATATTTATGTAAGGAAAATAAGCTGAATATGTACCAAAATATGTAAAATCATGAAAATATATAATATCAATATCTAGCAGGTAGAGGATATGTAAGACGGGAATTTTACTGGAAGCAAGTAAAGAGATAGGTTTGGAAGTAAATCCCAAAAAGACAAAGTATATGATTATGTCTCGTGACGGGAATATTGTACAGTACGAAATGGAAATATAAAAATTGGAAATTTATCTTTTGAAGAGGTGGAGAAGTTCAAATATCTTGGAGCAACAGTAACAAATATAAATGATATTCGGGAGAATTTTTTTTTATTTTATTGGGTTATTTTACGACGCTGTATCAACATCTAGGTTATTTAGCGTCTGAATGATATGAAGATCATAATGCCGGTGAAATGAGTCCGGGGTCCATCACCGAAAGTTACCCAGCATTTACTCGTATTGGGGATACTCGGGAGGAAATTAAATACAGAATAAATATGGGAAATGTCTGTTATTATTCGGTTGAGAAGCTTTTATCATCCAGTCTGCTGTCAAAAAATCTGAAAGTTAGAATTTATAAAACAGTTATATTACCTGTTGTTCTTTATGGTTGTGAAACTTGGACTCTCACTTTGAGAGAGGAACATAGGTTAGCGGTGTTTGAGAATAAGGTGCTTAGGAAAATATTTGGGGCTAAGAGGGATGAAGTTACAGGAGAATGGAGAAAGTTACACACTACAGAACTGCACGCATTGTATTCTTCACCTGACATAATTAGGAACATTAAATCCAGACGTTTGAGATGGGCAGGGCATGTAGCACGTATGGGCGAATCCAGAAATGCATATAGAGTGTTAGTTGGGAGGCCGGAGGCAAAAAGACCTTTGGGGAGGCCGAGACGTAGATGGGAGAATAATATTAAAATGGATTTGAGGGAGGTGGGATATGATGATAGAGAATGGATTAATCTTGCTCAGGATTGGGATCAATGGCGGGCTTATATGAGGGCGGCAATGAACCTCCGGGTTCCTTAAAAGCCAGTGAGTAAGTGAGTAAGTAAGTAAGTAAGTAAGTAAGTAAGTAAGCAAGCAAGTAAGTAAGTAAGTAAGTAAGTAAGTAAGTAAGTAACAGAAGATAACTTCGCACTCCTCTTAGAAAATAGGTTTAGTAGAGTATTTTATTCTTGGTTTTCACTTATAGATAACTGACATTTAATTAACGGGAACAGCTTTTGTAATATCGTAATATCAATATATATGTAAAATACAAGACGCGCTTTGTTTCGTTCTATCGAGTACAATGTGCAAAAAATCTTTGGCTCTTGCTTGCCCACGGTGATACTTCAGAAGAGAAGTTTTTGTAAGTTGCTGGTACATGCAGTTTACGTCGCTATGAAACAAGGTATCCCCAAGAGAGTAGCGCTCAAGGAAGGAAGTCTGTAAGAAAGTCGAGAGACTGCAAGAGACTAGAATCTTCATCACAACACAAAGAACGGAAAATAAAACGTGAACAGCAGAGTTACAGCTCTATCACGACACAGTACTAAACTCGGAAAACACAAGTGAAAAGCATTAATCTCTTTGTTTCCTTATAAACAGAAAGATCTGTGTTGCAAACAATCAATATTTCACTTTCTTCAAGTAATATTATTATTAGAGAAGGTATTGTAGTTATGCTGAACATCACAATTTTACTACTTCATACTACTTTTGACCATAGGCAGAGAGAGAACCGTTTCTTTGTGGGAGGGGGGGCAAAGCAAAACTATAGAATCCCCATATAATGTGGTTATGGGGGACATTATTTACCTCCTCCCCAGTTATAGCTTCACCATGGTACAGTATATCGGAATATGATCATTTAATAAAGGTATTTTCCGAGGTTGTCCAATGACCCCCCGCATTACCATAGATGATCACAAAATAGAAAGAGTGGACTATTTTAATTATCTGGTGAAAGATAATTAACAATAGAAACGATGAAAATCAGGAAATAAAAAACAGAATACTTAAAGCTAATCGTTCTTATTATAATCTTTTACCCATGTTCAAATCTAAACAAATTCACCCAAATACCAAAATGAGGCTTTACAAGACAATGATACGCCCGGTATTAATTTATGGATGCGAAACATGGGTTATGACCAAAAAAACAGAAAACATAATCAATAGTTTTGAAAGAAAAGTGTTAAGAAGAATTCTCGGACCCGTTAGAGATAATGGGATCTGGAGAATGAGACATAACAAAGAAATTTACAATAGATACAAAGATTTGGAGATTTCAGTAATAGTGAAACTAAAAAAATTGGAATGGGCTGGACATGTTCAGAGAATGAACAATTCAAGCATACCGAAGATGGCTATGTAGGATCAGATATATGGCAAAAGACCTATTGGAAAACCTAGGAAAAGTTGGAAGGACTCAATCAAGGAAGATTGTCAGCAGCTACTGAAGTGTAGGAATTGGGAAGTGAGAGCCCGGGATAGAGAAGATTGGAGGCAGAGAATCAAGAAGGCCAGGGCCCGTTTTGGGCTGTAGCGCCGATGATGATGATGATGATGATGATGATGATTTTCCGAGGTATATTTCTTACAATCCATATCCGCGATGTTTCGGACCGAGTTGTATAGGGGTTGAACTGTAGATCAACTACAAATTCAATCTTCCTCAACTTGGTGAGGTTGCCAAAAACAAAGAATGTTAGACAGTAACATTTAAAATGACATTAAAAATATCTTATAAGAAATTTGTTTACAAGAAACTAAAATTTGCAGCAGATAATATTTCACATAATGAAAATTTATAAAAATAGAGATAAAAAATAGACTGAGAAAATTCAACTGTAATTTGAATTGAAATACAAATGTCGCCGTAAAATCTGCAGAGAACCCTTCAAAGCTATAATATAAATTTTCTTAATTGTTGTTGGGAGTCCAAATTTATGACAGAATGACACAAATTGTTTTGTTATGGTCCCTCCAGCGAATAGGGATTATAAAGAATGGACACTTCGCGTCGGTACCTTTGATGTAGCCGGACTGATTTCAATGACCTTCAAGCCAGCTAGAGCGTGAGATTCTGCTTTCTCCCTAGAGTTGGCGCTGACATCACACCAGCTAGCAGTCGACACAGCGGAAATATAACACATATAATTAATACATCTATGTACATTATGCACTCAAATAAAATAAATTGGATCCATAAAATAATAAATCCGTCATTAATTGTAATGTCTAGACTCTAGAGTTCCTTTATAATGAGAGTTGAGACGGTGACCTCAACAACAATTGAAATATGTAATGATTTGATAGCACTGAAAATGGAAAAACAAAACTCTTATGAGAAGTAAAACCATATCCCAATATTATATTATATATAAATATTAAACGAATTTGATACATAATTTTATAATGTACTATAATATAATTTATTATATCTGAAATATAAGAAAATATTATTACAACTAGTTCGTCACTGAGAAATAAGGAAAAGCTGTTAACTTGAATTTATTTGAAGCAAAGCGTTACTGGCTTATGCAATAAGGTAGGTGATGTTTGGATCCTGTGTCTCAACTCTATTCTCAATTTTTATCTTTGCGTATGCTCGATTACACTAACCTCTAGCACTTGAAAGTGGAACTAAACACCGGCACACAGAGAAACAAAACACAGGAAAATTCGCTCAGCGTCCATTCTTTATAATCCCTATTCGCTGGTCCCTCTAGCGCCCACGATATATGCGATCAATAGGCCTAGTTCTTAACCCTTAAATTGGCAAAACTTCATTTCTCAAACTAGTTTATTAAACCGTGTCGGACTGTAAAGAAAACAACTATTGCAATGTCCATATTTTATATGCTGTACAATATTACAGTATTGTGAAATTTAAATTTTCCTACCAATGTTTTTTTCTAATGTTCTATTAAAATTATAGCATATAGCCTATTAACTTGTTGTATCCTATAGGATACTTTATCAATTTAAGGGTTAACAGTATGAAATTATTCACACGGACAATACAAAGGAGGATAAGTGATATTGAAACACTAGCTGAACGAGAAATAGAATCAAAGATGCATAAACAGTAGTCTAAGCTATCGCTTTAGATGGAAATACAGATATTGATACTGTAGAATTGGTAATGTTCACCCGTGGAGTTACGAGGGATCTCTCTGTATAAGAATATTTGTTCGATGTAATTGCAGTTAAAGGAAATACAACAGGAGAGGAGTTATTCCAAGCGTGAAGAAGATTATATAGAAGAAATGAATCTGAACATAAAGCAACTTGTAGGCCTATCTGTAGTAACATACGGGGCTCGAAATACGACTTTTTAATAAAGTCTACTAGTAATTATATATAATAATAAATTTTCAGTCAAATACACTTTTCAATTTGTGAGGTCAGATAATCTGTTGCATCACAATATTTAGTACGAAGTCACTAATATTTTCGACTTTAAAAAGTCATCTTCAGGTGCATGAGATGCAAACAATATTTAAAATACTGTAGGTGATAAGTTGATCTAGCAATTAATAACATGGTAAGTAATGCACGTACTGGCATTTACAATTATATAAATTTCGTGCCTCTTGAGGTAAACTGTACATGGTAAAGCTGAACACTGATGCTAGATTTTCGTGTGTATATAAGACAAGGAGAAGGCACAGCATGATATTAACCTTATACAATTAAAGGCTAAGTATTCTCATTAATGATACGATCTAATGAGAATATATAGCCTTTAATTGTATAAGGTTAATATCATGCTGTGCCTTCTCCTTGTCTTATATACACACGAGAATCTAGCATCAGTGTTCAGCTTTACCATGTACAGTTTACCTCAAGAGGCACGAAATTTATATAATTGTAAATGCCAGTACGTGCATTACTTACCATGTTATTAATTGCTAGATCAACTTATCACCTATTTTAAATATTGTTTGCATCTCATGCACCTGAAGATGACTTTTTAAAGTCGAAAATATTAGTGACTTCGTACTAAATATTGTGATGTAACAGATTATCTGACCTCACAAATTGAAAAGTGTATTTGACTGAAAATTTATTATTATATATAATTATTAATTGTATTCACACTTTTCTGAACGAACATGTCTTTCAAAGTCTACTAGGTTGAGTAACGTGTTGTTAAGAGAGCTGGAAATAGTCTAAGTGAGGATGTATAACACACCAGACTGGCTTAGATTTATTTAAAATGCTCTTCATAGAAACTATGTGTAGTCTTACCATAGGTCGCCTGCCGCTACCATACATAGCTGCTATGTTTGGCTCTATATCTATATGTATATATAATTTGAACTGGTAATGGAAATTACGGGAAAATGACTGAACGGATTTTAATGAATGACCCCATCATTTTGAAGCTTGGAACTCAAAGTTTTTCAGAAAAATAGTAGTTTTCAGTGAAATGTCAATTTTTCAACATAATTTTCCTATTTTCCAAAACCCATCTGTCGTCAGTTTTGATAACTAGCTAATTACATTTCAGAATAAAACAAAACACACACTACAGTAAACAATATTACACGAAGGCCATGATCTGCAAGAATGCTGACATATTTAGAGCTCATTTAAATTGGTTATTAAAAACTTAACTTACTAAAAATAATTTACAGGTTCGATTCTGTGGTGTGTAATTTTCTGGGTACAGCTGTGTATGGGATATTAAAAACTACAAAACTTGAGGTGAAAGAGTAATGGAACGGAGAAAAATTCTCTCCGGCACCGGGATTTGAACCCGGGTTTTCAGCTCTACGTGCTAATGCTTTATCCACTAAGCCACACCGGATACCCATCCCGATGTCGGACAGAATCGTCTCAGTTTAAGTTCCAACTCTTTCATCGTATGATGACGCAGAATATCTGCATGGAAATATCATATGTACTTCGGTACATTAAAATAAAACTTGAGGTGGTTTGATGATATTATTACCATTAGAAATGAAATATTATTGTAGTTAATGCCATGATGTGACTATTTTTCATTAATTATACATATTAATGCTATATTGATGATATGAAAGTGAAACGTTTTGGGGTTATATAAGTAGATGTAGAGAATAACTTAAATTAGATTTTGATTTCTATATTTTACTGAGTGGCGGCTATATACAGGGACATCATTTTATTGTTACTTCAATTTTTATTGTACCTGAGTTTTTGAATCTACTTCATTCCCACCCCTTCTACTAATGAAGTTCCAACTGTCCTCCACACAGAACCAAGACCGCATATAGTAAACAGCACTGAGTGAGTATAGTACGTTCCAGAAATATGTTCGTATTTTCCAGTGACGAAAGAGCTTTCAATATTGAATCATATTGTCGCACATGTACTGTCCGTTTGCCTATGTCGCATCCCGATTTCCCCCACCTGCTTCTGCTCGCCCCTCTGTAAAAGCTGGGCTGTGTTAGCTCTTTTCTGAAAACATTAGTTTCTGTTAGGAATTGGACGTTTACATAATATTATACAACTCTTTAAAATAACATAAATAAAAGGGCCTCGTTAAGTAATTAACTGTTACGTGATTTCCCCCCTTTCTACGATCCTGCGGCATAACCAATTGGACGGACAGTAGATAGCATGTCTGAGTAATTTTATCTGTGCGGGTCGGGTAGAAGTGAAGATTGAATTTACAGTACGTAAGGTACTCTTTTATAGAGTAGGTACAGAATTATTTCAACATCAATTACTAGTGCGAAGGACGAAACTGGCAATTGGAATTAGATGCAATAGTCTATAGTGCGATAATATGCACATTAGAACTGAAGCCTGTATCGAAATGAACGGCCACCATTTTAAAAAAATGTATTTAAATATTCATATTATGATTATTTTTCAATTTAACTTCATTCTCTATATTGTACGCTAATGTGCTTTTTTATTTTTTTATTGGGTTATTTTACGACGCTGTATCAACATCTAGGCTATTTAGCGTCTGAATAATATGAAGGTGATAATGCAGGTGAAATGAGTCCGGGGTCCAACACCGAAAGTTACCCAGCATTTGCTCGTATTGGGTTGAGGGAAAACACCGGAAAAAACCTCAACCAGGTAACTTGCCCCGACCGGGATTCGAACCCGGGCCACCTGGTTTCGCAGCCAGACGCGCTGACCGTTACTCCACAGGTGTGGACGCTAATGTGCTGTAGACAGTATAATATACACTGCATAATGAATACGTTCGCATGGATAACTCATTTCGTGAGTTAAAACACTTATTCTTAAACAGTACTGTATTTTGATTAAACAAAAACCTAATGAAAATTATCGAACTCAAAATCGCGATATTTCCTAGTTTACGTAAATGGATGAATTACTTTTCTTCCCTTCTATACCTAGTAGAGTGATTTATTTGTGTTTTACGCCAGTATCATCGAACTACAGTCGAGGCAGCGGGTAGCAAACTGTATTTGAGGTTCTCTAAAGGTATAGCCAGGTTAATATTAGAAATGTTAGTAAAAATGAAATGATGTCCCTGTAGTATATATAGTATATGTTACTGAAAGCTATAAAACTTACGTAAGATAATAATATCATTAAATATCAAATGTTTTTATAGTTATTAATCAAGTGGAGTTGGGTCTTTTTCCTATATTTAATGGCGGTGTGGTGTAGATATTTATATGCAGTATTGGCTCGAGAGAGCGTATCTTTCATTATTATGGAGGCAAATAACTTTCAGAATGTCTGGTATTCTTCATTGAAAATAAATCTGAAAAATACTTATTTGAACGTCTAATGAACTTAGTTTGCAGCATTTGCTGCACAAGCCACTAGTTAATATATTTTGGAACACTTGTTTTATGAACGAAAACTTGTACTATGTAAACAAAGATCTAGCAAACGAAAATTTACGAGTTGTATTAAGAGTGGCAATTTGTGACGTATTTTCCTAGGTTGTCTTTTTATTTTACTAGGTTATTTTACGACGCTTTATCAACATCTTAGGTTATTTAGCGTCTGAATGAGATGAAGGTGATAATGCCGGTGAAATGAGTCCGGGGTCCAACACCGAAAGTTACCCAGCATTTGCTCATATTGGGTTGAGGGAAAACCCCGGAAAATACCTCAACCTGGTAACTTGCCTCGACCAGGAATCGAACCCGGGCCACCTGGTTTCACGGCTAGACGCGCTAACCGTTACTCCACAGGTGTGGACCCCTAGATTGTTGTAGTACAGTAAAAATAAAGGTGAAATAAAATATAATCTGTCCATATATAAATCAATATTGTGTAGTCTACGTCAGAAGCTTGTCCGCCACTGGGACCCGCGACTGGGACCCGAACGGAGTGCTCTATATTCCTCGATTGATATTACATCTCATGTATTGCGGCTTGCGTCCAGTGATGTCATCGTGAGTACAAATTTGCCGACGGCTGGTCTAAGGACTAGAGCTCGTTTCTTCAGAAGAGTACGAGGACACGATATGGCTGTTCATAATTGACCCATTCATAGAGTCGCTACTATTAGGCGCACTCAGTAAGTTTCACCCACTCGATGTACGAAGTTGGCGAGTGACAGAGACTCGGAGGTAGATAAAAAAAGAGTTTTTTTTTTTTAATCGTCTCGCTTAATTACTAGTCATCTACGACGCTCGTGTGTCGTCGAGTCTGGTTTGAACAAGACTCGTTTTGATACCTTCCATATCGTCCTTCATCTTAGACACACTTGTGCGTCAAAGATATCTCCACGAACATCTGTAGCTTCCCGATTCCAAATTATAAACCTCGTGGGCATGGACATTCATCCGTATTTAATATGATTTTCTGTGTGTTAACCTATGTGGACGCTCGACATCGTGACGACATGGGAGTCTGTCAAATCTAAGGTTGAAAAAGTTCAGCGGAATAAAAGAAGCACGAAAAAATATTTCGACACAGTAATAGCTAATTGTTCCCCCTTCATCACGGACTAGAATAATTATTATCCTTGTTATATGTATTAAGAGATGAAGTGATAGTGAAACCCACCTTCGTTTTTTAGATTATGTATAGTCTGTATTAGTTCACTTAATACCCTAAGGCAGCCGTGGCGAAAATGTGATTCACGAGCACATTGTGGCTCGCAATGATAGCTATGCGCTTCCTACCTCCCACAGCCCCCATCTTCTCACTCACTGGAGTCTAACTCCGTTCCATTTATATTTGTCTCTGACCTGCGAGTGGCGTATCGTCGCAATGCCTCTCTCGAAACCATGTACCTCTACAAAAACGAAAGTTTGAAGTAGGATGGAAGGACGCATTTTTTTGCTGCCAATATGAGGAGAATATTAAATGTATGATTTGTTCACGAGTATTACGAGGAAAACGGTTGTATAACATAAAACGGCGTTATACTACATGGTACTGATGAAACATTAAAAGGTTAAGTGTTGTTATTATTATTATTATTATTATTATTATTATCATCATCATCATCATCATCATCATCATCATCATCATCATCATCATCGTCATCTCTGTACGTCGATCCTTTTTCAGCTGATGTACGAATAATGCGGTTAGATCTTCAATTTAAAGTCACAGATTTACAATGTGATAATAAATGAAACGACTTGACAAATGTTGAACTTTTCAAATCTTTGCCAAAAAATAAATATCCAAAGCTTCGTTCTTTCGCTTGCTCTTTTGAAGCCATGTTCGCTACAACTTACGTTTGTGAAAAATTATTTTCAAGAATGAAAACAGTAAAAACCAAATTTAGATCACGACTGACAGACAAATACCTTCGTGATCAACTGTGACTGGCAGTAAGTGACATAATTCCTGATTTTGAAACTCTGTCGCAGAGACATTCAACATTAGTGTGTGATAATTTGTCCGATGTTTTATTGTTCATTACTTTCTTCGTTATACGTATTAAACATTAGTACTGACTTTACTGTATAAAATTATATTTAAGTGCTTGACGTAAGGAAAATTAAAATCCGTTAATAAGTCAGACAGTTGCTTCACTTCCCCTTCGGGTGTCCGCCTCCCTCCATAGGTGCTATGCACGTTGCAGTTTACACAGTGGCTCGGCGCACGATCGCATTTTCGCCGCGGCTGCCCTAAGGATAAACCTAACCATTTCCCCCCCCCCCATACATATGCTAGTAAATCCCGAGAAGACAAAGTATATGATTATGTCTCGTGACGAGAATATTGTACGAAATGGAAATATAAAAATTGGAAATTCGTCCTTTGATGAGGTGGAAAAATTCAAATACTTGGGATCAACAGTAACAAATATAAATGATACTCGGGAGGAAATTAAACACAGAATAAATAGGGGAAATGCCTGTTATTATTCGGTTGAGAAGTTTTATCATCCAGTCTGCTGTCAAAAAATCTGAAAGTTAGAATTTATAAAACAGTTATATTACCGGTTGTTCTTTATGGTTGTGAAACTTGGACTCTCACTTTGAGAGAGGAACATAGGTTAAGGGTGTTTGAGAATAAGGTGCTTAGGAAAATATTTTGGGCTAAAAGGGATGAAGTTACAGGAGAATGGAGAAAGTTACACAACTCAGAACTGCACGCCTTGTATTCTTCACCTGACATAATTAGGAACATTAAATCCAGACGTTTGAGATGGGGAGGGCATGTAGCAAGTATATGGGCTAACCCAGAAATGCATATAGAGTGTTAGTTGGGAGGCCGGAGGGAAAAAGACCTTTGGGGAGGCCGAGACGTAAATGGGAAGATAAATATTAAAATGGATTTGAGGAAGATGGGATATGATGGCAGAGACTGGATTAATCTTGGTCAGGATAGGGAGCAATGGTGGGCTTATGTGAGGGCGGCAATGAACCTCCGGGTTCCTTAAAAGCCAGTAAGTAAGTAAGTAAGTAAGTAAGTAAGTAAGTAAGTAAGTAAGTAAGTAAGTAAGTAAGTAAGTAAGTAAGTAAGTAAGTAAGTAAGTAAGTAAGTAAGTATGTAAGTAAGTAAGTAAGTACATATGCCAGTGAATTATAGTGATTTTCTACTTTCAAGGTTGAATTTTCTTTTGCCAACTTCGTTTCGAATTTCGATGCTAAGAAATACTACAACTGATAGTGATTTTCTAACTGTTATGTTGGAAGCTGTTGTCAGTAGTGCAAATTCTGAAAATTAAAATTTTTCTAGATTTGTGAGCCGATTATTGGAAGGTAGTGAAATTCGAACATACTAATAATTAATTAATTAATATCAGTATTATATTAATACATAATAGTTATTTTGTGTTGCGTTGTGGTTACAATTATTCACGATTATAGCCAGATAAGTGTAAATAAATACTATAGCATATGGTGTGATGCATGCTCTTGGTTGATAGGTAGAAAATGCGGACGGAGAGAGCAATTATAACCAGAATAGCAAAATTATTAGGAGTAAGTAAGTATTCTTAAGCATACATTTCAAAGTGGCATTCGGTTTTCGGAGTTTGTACTAATCATTTCACGTGATTAAACAAATAGGCCTATATTTTTAGGTTAGGTCTCGTGAATCGTAAACTGTTCAGTCAAAGCAACACATTTCAAGTTGTCAGACAAAATACATTTTAATATTAGATCATATTAATCTGCTAATTACCAACAAAATGTGCGAGAGGTTCAGGAGGAAAATATAGGCCTACTCTTTCACAAATTACTGAACCATTTAGAAAACACCTCCGAACATAAAGGCGAAATGTGGCAAATAAGTAAATAAGCAAGATATCGTTATTGCTAATAGTATATTATTATTATTATTATTATTATTATTATTATTATTATTATTATTATTGTACATGGCATTGTGATTTTACCCTCTTTACTGATATCTGGTATTATAGTCGCGACGCTGTTATTCCCGGCATGACTCCTCCTCCTTGCATACGTCTTAAGAAGTGAAGGCTCTATAAAGTCTAGGTATGTAGTATCGTTCGCCATTTTTGTTCTTTCGTTGCCGAGCTACCAGACGAGGAATCTATTTGCCACACCATTAAACATTATCATGTCGTAGCTCCTAAGATAATAAATCAAACGCACTGTAATTGAGCAAATAATTGAGCGGAAAATAACGTCGTCGTGTGGTTTTTGCGAACGCCAACGAAAGAGCCAAAATGGCGGGCGATTATATTAACATTTATCGAGCCTTAGGAAATGCATAAGGTCATCATCAGCGAATCACAAGACGCACACGTTTAAATGTAGTCGACCTGCAACGTGATTGGCT